>NC_056743.1:71492241-71739741 GCF_019279795.1 Protopterus annectens
ATGAAGAAGATATGGAATATACAGGAAGAAGGCACAAGGAAATAAGGGCATCTAGCAAAGAAGTGAATGGATTGTCTGAGAGAAGATCTGATCTGCGGCAGTCAGACATGACTGGCAAAGAAGGCAGGAGTGTGGCACTGAATTGAGAGTTAACATGACTCCCTGACCCCCCCCATGTAGAAAATGGGCAAAAGGGGTTGATGATGATGATGATGTCACAAAAGGAAGAGATTTATTGGAGGAAGAGAATGTGTACTTATAAAAAATCATATTAAATCAGTCTGACATTACCTTCCTGGTGGACACCTGTACAACCTTGAAGTCTCCATCCACTTTCTTATAGCTGCTACTTCAAACCTCGGCTAATCTGATGAAAACAAATGATAAAAGTTGTAGGCGAATCACTGAAATGTGAAAGGGACATTTTGAACCCAAACTGTAAGTAACAACAAAAATATTTCATTTAATCATCCCAGTTATAAGATCAGTGAACCACTGATACAGTATAAAGATAAGATGTTAAGTGGACGCAGCATGCATCGAATTGCGAAAATGGAACAAGTTTGGATGAACAAAGAAAAGGGTTATTGGTGAAATTTGCAGTGATGAGAAGCTTGCCAGAAAAAGCTATCTGAATCAAAGTTAACATTTTGAAGGAAGTTCAAAATAGTGATGAGTATAGAAATCGTAAATAGAGATATGCAACTTTAGTTGCTGAGGCAGTACATCACTTGAAACAATCTGATTAACCAGAAAGGTAAATGGTTTTGTCATTGATGCAATAATAATAGTAATCAGGTAACAATTTCAAATCTTGGGCATTGGCAAGTTCCAAAATGTGGAGACTGAATGACCAAATATTTGGATTTGCTTCTATTAAATCCAAAATTGACATTTCTCAGACTAGTCCCTTTTCTCAGAGGTATTGTAATCTCACAGCTGGTATACATAAGTTTGTTAGTGTGGGGAGCTTACTCCCTATATCAGGGTTGCAGAGAGGCTAGTTGACATGAAAAAACAGTTTAAAGAAAAAGAGCAACGTTCGGTACTCACTCTTCTCCTGAATTTTTGGTCTTTTTGTTTCAGTACTACAGGACTCACAAAATTGAATGTCTAGATTTCTGTAGGGAGCCTAAAAATCATACTCAAGAAAACTCCAATTTTAACTAAATGAAATGTCACAAACTGTGAGCAAATGTTAACTATAAAACAAATATGCTACATTAAAATGCAGTCTTCCATAAAGAGCAAAAGTAAAAAAAAAATTCATAAAAAGAGTACAAAAATGTGTTTCTAAAGATGACACAGAAATGTCGATATTATAATTCTTAACTGATAACGGATTAGAGTAATTTATTTCTACTTTTCTGGTGAATAATAATAAAAAAAAAAAACAAATGTAGATTAGTACAGAGCAGCTGTTTTGATTATTTCTGAAAAAATGTTTTGATGTGCCAGTGTTTCAATATTTAATAAACAGAATCAACATCAGGGTTGAGTCATTTACAGAGGGGTAGGAAACCATCACATTGCCTAACTTGTTTACTTATTTTTTGGCCTACCTCACAAATGGCCATCAGCTGCCACAAGAGTCTTTCCTAATTCATCAGGTCAGCCAATGAAAAAAGCTTCCCCATGATTGGGGACGGTGGGAAGATTACAGTACTGCGTAACAGTAGCACAAATACCACAGAGGTAGATTTTTTAGTTACATCTCAAGTTCCCATCCCCTTCACACACATGCATATTCCCAGACTTATCATCCTGCCTCTCTGCTAATTCAGCCAATGCCTTGCCTCCCTTGAAGATAATGTCTCCCTTTCATGTCCTTGGCCTGTGCTACAGTGCAACCTCTCTCCACAGTAGTAAGAGGAGTATTTTATATTGCTCATCTCATAATTAACGGCATTACCTCCAGAAAAAAAAAAGAGGCTATAACCCCACTGTACTCTTCCCTCATCAGGCCAATAATAGAGTACAATGCTTCCTTTGGTATGTTCCTTTCCAAACATCTGCAGCAACTGGAGAGACCAGAAAGGTTTCCTACAAAGAAAATGTAGGGTCTTCAAGATCTGTCTTATGCGGGCAGACTGATATTATTGTCACTTAACTCTGTGTCATACAGACTGCTCAGAGGCGACCTGTGGCTTGCATATACAGCAATCCCTGACCCAGCTTTAATGGAAATGCTGCACATTCGCAAGTCAAATGGCACACAGGTCACTCACTCAAAGGACCTCAGCCTGGTATGTGACATCAACAGAACTTGCTGGAGAGACAGATTTGACTCACAGAGGTTGCCCCACCTTTGGAACAAGCTTCCTATTCATGTTAAACAAAGACCCTCATGGCCCTATTTAAGCATAATTTGGATGACTGGATGGGTAACCGGAAGTTCATCCCAGGATTTCCACCTGTGTCCCTCTTGGACAGGGGCAATAGGTGCTGATTTTAGTATCAGCTTGAACCAAACACCCTTGGGAACATGGATTGAACTTGGATAGGCTTCTAATGACCCTGGGGCCATTAACCTAGTAGCCTCCAATGATCCTATGGCCATCCTTCTTTGTCAGTGTCTCAGATGCCCATGCCACTAACTGAACCTAGGTCACCTGGGCCATTGACAGAGCTTTCTCCCTGAACACAGCACTAGCTTCCAGTGTCTGACTTTTTTATATAAGGCTTTCAGCTTGTGGATTCCTAATTCTAATGGACATTTACCTATCTCAAATTAAGGGTCTCAGAAAGATGTTATGTAACCCTTATAAAATGCAGTTATGTTTTTCAAACAGAAAGGTGTAATGTGTTGCATTACATTTCCTATTCAAAACGATTAGCTTCAGTAAAAGCAGGCCAGAATGCAGCATAAAACATATTTGCACATGACTGCAGTTCTCAGACTATAGAATGAAAGTAAAGAACATGGTTTGCCTGTATGTACGGTGCGTCTCACACAATATACTCTTCCTTTACTGGGGGTATTAAGGAATACTGATTATGCCACCTTTTTCCAGTTGTGTGCTCCACAGAAGTCACTGTTTAACCCATTTATAATATTACCTTGACCCCTTTTTTAATTAGAAGTTGCTTCCCTTATTCATGCACCCTTCTTACAAATTCTTTTCCCTGGAATTTTTGCACCCTAATTGTGGACCTATGTTTGCCATGTTTATGTTACTCTTACAATGTCAAGATAGCAATGTTTCACGAAAGTCACTAGTTCAGGGAATTATTTCTTTTTAATTCACTTGGTTAAGCATCTTAACACTGTATGCACATTTCAGTCATCTATTCAACTAGAAGGATAAAAAAGCAATAATATTGAAAACCACAGTTATGACTGCGCAGCCTTAATATAATTTAACACTGCTTTACTGATCACCTGTTAAAATTGCAATAAAATACATTTTAAACAATAAGGATATACATAAACCTTTTGCATAATAACCTTTTTCAGTCCATATTACAAGAGTGTATTTAAATAATTATAACTATTTTATCAAATATTAATTCTCACTTCAAAACTTCATTTAAGCAGGTACTCCTGTCTTGTATGATGCCATCACTATTGATGCAATACAGCCAGAGAGAAATGCAATAACACAAATTGCACCACACAAAAAATTTTAATTTGCCATAAATCAAACAACTCTCAAGCATGTGTGCTAATCTTTAATAAAAAGGAGAACCAAATACGTCAATTATAAGTCATACCATCCATAATAAAACTATCAATGCTCACCTTATAGTCCCATTTTTACCAGTACTGTTATTTAATGGTAACTCAAGTTTTGGGCACCCATATCAGGGCAACCATCTCATTATACCAGCTCCCAAGTTTTCAAATCTGCTATTTCATATTTAACTGTAAAAAAACATTTAATAACTATGATTTTCATAAAAAATATGACATTATAATCATAATTGTTAGGATATTTTCAATAATAATAATAATGCATATGAATTATCACTGTCCAAATGAGTAATTGGGTGGTACAGTATAGCTGGCATATTATTCCAAAAATTCACCCTTTTTGAGTGCCCCACAGAATACAGTCTACTAACCTTGAATATTGAATGATAATGTTGTGATAATGTGAGGTAGTGCCAGCTATGCCAGGAGAAGTAGGGCCATGGATGTGTAACGTATGCAAGCATAGTTATCTGGAATATTGTAAAAAATTATATGCCATTTGTATATCAAACTGATTTGTATATATGCTTGTGCTGAAAAATGTATTTGTAAAGCTAGTTGTGTTAAAAATGTACCAAGAGTGTGTCCTACTGGACAGAACAAGAAATACACTTGTATGCCACACTATATTGCAACTATTGAAATTACTATTGTAACAGAGGACATTGGAAGAGAAGATAAAGCTTAGCTCCAGCTAACTTTGAAAAATAGCAGGAAATTAAATTACTTAATTTAGGCCCTAAAGATTGTATCATGCAGTTCTGACTGCAGCCACACACAAAATGTCTGTGCCAGAGAATAGTTTATTAGCGCCTATAGGAAAAGTGGAAGTGTTTTATTGTTTTATGACTTCCAGAAGCTGCAATAGATCTTGGCAAAGCTCTGTGTGCATGTATTATTGACACATATGTGCTAAGTCCTGGCAGCTTCTAGCCAAGGGGTTAGTATGGGAACCAGAAGTCATATGACTAGGTAAATGTGATGTCATTCTGTAAGCCAGCTCTGTAATGATGTTTTAATATTAGATGAGACTGAAGTCTCATAGATAGCACTCTGTTTTTGGAACCTGACAAAAAGGACCCCTCACCTACTTCATCTTGCCTTGCTCTAGTAAGTGACCAGGGAATAGTAATTCTTTAGATCAGTCAGGAAAATATAGTGAGATTAGTTAAGTACTGTTTGTATCTGTGCAAATCTAATCATCTGTGTTATTTTAATATTTCCTGTGGTGGAAACGCTGGTGTTTATTGTAAATAGTTGGTGGATTATGTGCGCTGTTTTATCATTTAAAAAGTATTTAAAGCACTGTCTAATATGTTTGCCTGATGAAGTCTACCCATTTGTCTTGGTAGACGAAAAGCACTTTACCTTTACTGCATTAAACTTTGTATTTGGACCCTCGCTTGATGGAGCCTTTTCATTCTTCTTTGAGTTTGTGTTCCCCTTTGAAGTTTTTATTGTAAATAGATATTTAGTATTTTCACGTTCTATTATTTATTATTAAATATATTTAAAATTTTCATTGTGGCTGGTCCTTTATAGAGAATACTTTAACCTTTGAGAGTACTCATATATATTTGGTGACTCTGTGGCCACTCCTGAAAGCCAACACCCACCTCCAGTGTCAGTGGCGAGGATTCAGGCTTCTTGATTACTGGCCCAGAGAGGGGGATGTCACAAATCTCATCATAAACAATAAGGTACGTTTTTATAAAAATACCTCTACAATAGGTTTTCATCACTGCCACAACAACATAGCATTCTCGCACTCAAATCCAAAATACCCAAGCCAATTTAAAACAGCCCCTCAAATTCAAATCTAAACCAACTTTTAAAGAAAAAGATAAAAAATAAAAGTAAATTAACCAAACCTTCCCTTCAGTCTAATATAAAATACTTAATGCAATGCATACACAAAAGGGACATAAACATCCTTAAAACAACACCATCCACCTAAATCAACATTCGAGAAATAAAATATATTTATTAAAACAATGTTAAAAGAGTAAAAAATAAAATGAAACACTGATCACAACTAGCTAATCAGAAAGTTGAATTACTAGCAAAACAGAACTGAATATATATACATAAATTAATAATAAACCAAATAAAATATAAATAAATTTATACAACTAACAGTCCTTTATTATTCAGCAAAAATTTAGGAAATTAACAAAGCTCGTAGGAAACACTGAGACACATTACTTTAGCCTAAAAAGTAGATATCTGGAATACATGGGGCTTGTTTTGTGTGATTCAATAAATATATTCTACTGAAGAATTAGGAAACTCAGTTCATAACTTAAGGCTTCAAGTTATTCCCTAAACCTACAGTATAAATTATTCCAATTTCACATGTAAGACCTCGGCATAACCTATATAGGGCTGGCCTGACACACAGATGAACTAGGCAAGCAGCTAGGGTACTGTGCTTGTGGTAATTGTGGGGGTGCTTTTCCTTATTCATTTGTTTATCTATTTATTTATGTATAGCAATGTTTCATTGCTCTAAAAATAAATAAATAAACAAATAAGAAAAGCTTTAGTAGTAATTTAAAATAAAATGTCCCCACAAAATATCAGGTGCTATTCACTATTCAAGTCATGTTACATTTGGTACAGACCTCTCAACATTCAAAACATAAGTGCAAAGCTGCCTCAAGATACTTTAATCACTCAGGGATGTGCACAATTAATCTCTGATATACCAGAGAGGACAGTGATGCTGTGGTATTATTCCTGAGGTACCTATTATTTGAATGTTTACAATAATGTTTCTGGTCTGGCAATAACTAAATATGATTTTTGTCAATTTTTCTGGCTTTGTGATTTGTGTGGGCAGTTTGGAAGAGGGAATGGTGTGGTTGAGGTAAGTGTCATTACTGTTTTCACAATGCTGGCAATGTTTAACCAGATATTTTGGGTAATATGTCTGGCTTTTTAATAGGTGTTTGAGGTGTTTTTTATAATGCTGGCAGTAATCAACCAGAAATTTTTGGTTAATATTTTCTGACTTTTTAATTTGTGTGGGAAGGTGAGATGAGGGGGAATGGCATAGTGAGAAGTATTATTACTGCTTTTACAATGCTGGCAATGATTTACCAGATATTATGGCCAATATTTCTGGCATTTTAATTTGTGTGAGAGGTTTAGATGAGGGAAATGGCATGGTGAGAAATATTATTACCATTTTTACAAATAATGCTGGCAGTCATCAAGCAAATATTTTGTGCAATATTTCTGGCTTTGTGATTTGTGAGTGTAGCTAGGTGATGGGGAATGGCACAGTGAGCAGTGTCATTACTGATGTTTTTCAGCAATATTTCTGGCTTTATGATTTGTGTGATGAAATAAGCATTCATTACTGTTTTTACAATAATGAGAACTAGCAACCACAGAAAAAACACACAGACTTAACCAACAAGGGGTGGAAATGACCACAAAAGACATCTCCCACACACATTTATTTTTGCACACTGTAAAAACAAAAAGACTTACTGCTTTCGGCCTTATATATTTAAAAATGACTTCAGAGTATTCAGTTACACTCTCACATAGATTAAATAATGGCAGTTAACCAATCACAGTAATACAATTAACATCTCATGAATTATTAATTGCACATTACCATATAGAATACTTTTAAAAATACATGATAAATAGCTAAAACGACTAAACATATGGAGGTCAGCATCCAGCCTCCATCACAATAGAAATAGTTAACTTCAATAAAAAGACAAACCTACCTTTGACAATGCCAACATTAAATACATAAAAGCAAAATTAAAAAAGTTCTGTTTAATTAACCAAATGTTTAAAAATGCATTGAAAGGATCAATAAACATTTCCTTTTGCCTTCAAAACACTCATAACTAAATCTAGTACAGCACCTACATTTTTGGAATTTAAAAATATACTCCTTGAAATGTGTAATTTGGAAATGTTAACTATTAAATCTAGATCATTTAGGAATACTACATTATATAATTCATGGGATATCATCTATGAAGTTCTAGAAAAATAGTTTAGTAATTTATCTAAACAGATGATTTTTATTAATCCTACAGCTACATTAAGAATTTTTTTTTTGCATGATGAACGTCTTTGTACATAGTTTAGTTACATTGGTTTATATATTAGAAGGTTTTTTTTTATTTTCTTGTTTTTTAACTTTAAAGAAGAAATGTTATAATTTCATGGAAATATTTGTTCTTTTTAATAATTATTTAATAAAATTCTTTGAAAAAAAAAACACTCATAACTGACCAATAGTCGCTCAAACCTGGAAAAATGGAGGCGTTAAGCCTCAAGTGCCATACTAACTCTTCAAACTCAAGTAAAATTTCTGGATCACCTCCTGTTTTTGATGTCACTACCCTACTGATGGCAAAAACATGAAAACTTCTTAGAGTTAGGGCAAACAATCTGGTACCTATTAAAGGCATTAGCAGATTTGTTCTTTTTAATGTCATACATATGTTCCCTAATTCTTTCTCTCAATTTCCTTTTGGTTTTCCCAACACAGAATGCATTGCATGAAGTACAATTTGCTAGATATTCAACCAGAGTAATGTTGCAATTACATGTACTGGGACAAGAAATTGTTCTATCAAAACCTAATATCACATTATATGGTTCTTCATGTATGAATCTACAAAATTTGCAGCAGCCACACTTTCTCATAATGCCTTGTCTGAAATCACCTTTCCCTTTTCATAACATTGCTTTCCAACATGTGTTTAATGGTGTTTCCTTTACTAAAAACAACTATGGGACTGAAGCCCAACACCTTCTTCAAATCATCTGAAAATATTAAATACAAATTATTTTTTCAGTGATCTGTTGTATCTACCAACATCTCTGCTGTAGTGGATTGTAAAGATTGGATATGAGGAACTAGTAAAACTTTGTGTCCTCACAGTCTGCACACTGTTGACAGCAAAATTGCCACTGACAGGTTTAATACTTAAAATATGCGCAAACCTGTCCTTATAGGCATTTAGAATCTCAGACTTAACATCTCTCAAAAGGACAACAGGGTAGATAGACCCTGTTCAAAAACATACAAAATAAGCAGTGAATTTCTTTACTAAATACCGAATCATCAGATACCAGTCTCAACAGGTGTCCCATCTGACCTTTAACAATATATTTCTTCTGAAGGTAAGAGTGGCAACTACTGTAGTGCAGCTAAGTATTAGAAAAAGTGTGTTTTCTATAAATGCTGGATGTGTAACATTGGTAAACACAGTTTCTCTCAAAGAAAATATCCAAATAATTAATCCTAGATGGGTCAGTTGCATAAGTAAATTTTAAAAAGGAAGTAGATCTTTCCCAGGTTAACCAAAACTCATCCCATTGATTACGCATAGTGTTTGACTAAGCATTAGAAACACAGGGCTGTTATACCCAGCTGATGTCCATTATCATTAGGGTCACTGCAAAAATATCCCAAACAACAAACTAAAACAATGAGTGAGAAGGTCACTGAAAAACCAATTAGTAAAAACAAAATGAAAACACCAGCAAAGCTAGAACTTCCACTGAGTGACCTCCAAAACCTTTTGTATCAGAGGCACATGGGATATATGCAAATGACCTTATGAACATCAGGTGTTTCAGCTAATTGGCAATTCTGAATGCCCAAGATTTGTTTTGTTGTTTTAAACACCTGATGTTCATAAGGATCATTTGCATATATCCCATGTGCCTCTAATACAAGAGGTTTGGGAGGTCACTCAGTGGAAGTTAAAATGTAAGGTTGGGATTCTAAAAGACCTTTACATTTTAAATCAATAAACTTAGCCAACGGTTCAGTCTTGGAACTCATCACAATAATTGGCTTCAAAGGGGGATTTTGGCTACATTTATGGATCTTGGGAATGCCAAAGATGGAAGGAATAACAGGCTTGGAAACATTCAAGTATTCTCAAGTTTTATGATCCTTGCAATAACACATCAAAGATGGCAAAATCAACTCTAGCATACACAACTTTAATCTCAATGGATACCTTCCTGTATGTAGATTCATCTGAGAACAAGTCAAACATTCTTGTTGAGTATTCAAAACTGTCCATAATGACTACACCACCCCCTTTATTCAGCTTCATAACCCTAAGGCTTTTGTTACGCAATTCTTGCTTGTCATCTGAAAAAATCCCTCTCCATTTCTCTCCAAGCGATCCCTAGATGTATTAACCCATGAAAATTGCTGCTGACCAGATTTGGAATAAACTCTTCCCTCTTCATAAACATGTCTATCCATCTCTAACTTACGGACTTTGCATACCTTGTCATTTTCAATAATCTTGTCTGTTTTTATTAAATAAAGCCTTGTAGTCGGCTTTATATGATGGAAAGAGCAAATTGTTGCAAATTGAAGAGTTAAGGGACATAACTTCACTCTTTAAAACACCAATTTTTCACCATTTTCTGTAATCAGTGAATCTAACAGCCCAGTATCATTAAAAATATTTACTAATTCATTATAAACAGGCAAGTTGGCATCCACCCTATTTGGACACTTCCATATATGCAATCTTTTGGGCACACATTTCATTTGCACACATTCCGACAGATAGTAGTTCTCTAGTTATACATTCCTGAACTTTGTAAGTTTTTTCTCAAAGTCATCAAGCTGTGTCCTTAAATGGCAACAAAGGTAAAATAAGGAGTAGAGAGCCAAGAATCAAAATTAAGCTCAGCTACAAATTGTGTACTTACTGAGGTATTGGGAATGATGTCTGCATTGTACACAGCACTCGTGTAACGAAGGACCATATAATGTGGCATTTGGTTTTGATAGAACAATTTCTTGTCTCAGTAGATGGAATTGCAACACGACATTGGTGGTCTCCCTAGCAAGTTGCACCTCATGCGATGCATTCTGTGCTGGGAAAACCAAAATGAAATTGAAAGAAAGAATTAGACGACATATGTATGACATCAAAAACAACAAGTCTACTTGTTGTTTGTCTTTCGGCTTTTCCCGGGAAGGGGTTGTCACAGCGGAACTCCGGTCTGCTAATGATTGGCAGTGATTTTTACGAAACGTCGAGGTGCCAGCTCAACGCACAACCTTCAATGAAGACACGCCCATTTACACATTCATGTCTTTCGAATGCTACCCAACCGCGGGGAGGACATGCAGACTCCATGCAGAAGGCACTCCCAAGCCAAGCCGAGAATCGAACGGGAGAACCTCTTGCTGTGAGCTAACAATGCTACCATGCTCTTAATTGGCACTGGATTGTTTGCCCTAACTTTAAGAAGTTTATGTTTTTTGTCATCAACAGGGTGGTGACATCAAAAATGGGAGGTGATCCAGAAATTTTATTTGAGTTTAAAGAGGTAGTATGCCAGTTGAGGCTGAACACCTCAGTTTTTCCAGGTTTGAATGACTGTCAATTATGAGTATTTTGGAGAGGAAAGCAAATGTTCCTTGATCCTTTCAATGCATTTTTAAATATTTGATTAATTAAACAGAACTTTTTAAATTCTGATTTTATATATTCAATGTTGCATTGTTGAAGGCAGGTTTGTTTTTTTTACTGCAGTTAATTATTTACATTGTGACGGTGGCTGGGTGCTGTCTTTCATCTTTTTAGTGATTTTTAGTTATTCATCATGTATTTTTTAAAAAGATTCTTTATGGTAGTGTGCAATTAATAATTTGTGAGATGGTTGTTGTGTTGCTGCAATTAGTTAACAGCCATTATTTAATCTACATCAGAATGTAATTGAGTACTCTGGTGAAGTCCTTTTTGAATATATAAGGACAAGAGTGCTGAGTCTTTTTGTTTTTACAGTGTGTAAAAACAAACCCTGTGTGTGTGGGAGATGTATTTTTCATCATTTCCAGCCTTTGTTTGGTTAAGTTTTTACAATAATGCTAGCAGTGACCAGCCATTTAGGCTGAGAAATATTTTTCTGGCTTTGATATTTGTGTGAATCAACTTGGACTGGAATACTTTATTGTGCGACAACTTGTTTGTAGTGACTGTGAAGGTGAAATATTATTACATGCCATCAGATATCATGACTATAACTGCTGGCTTAAGACTGGCTGGATGGAAGTAACTACCATTCTCTTTGTTCAGTTCAAACAGTCAATATCTGGCTTTGACTGACTTATGTGCTTTTGTGAGAAGTGAGATGGCCTACTTTATTGGACACCTTGTACCTTGTACAGACAGTGTAGGCATCATTGCTATGGCTGTCTTCTGTCAAAGAAAATGACTAGCTGCCTGCTGCTGTTTGCTTTTTTTTTTTTTTTTTTGATTTTTCAGACTAATGTGATTATGCAAAGCAATGTACAATATTTCAGTTTGTGGGAACTACTTGAAACAAAGGTGAAATACATTACATTGTTATAGCCTTTTTTGTGCAGTGCACCAGTTTATCCAAGACTGACCCTGATACAATATATGCAAACACATGGTGTGTACGTGTGCATGTGCATGTGTATGTATGTAATATACTAGATGCCATCTGAGTGCATCGAGACAAAATAATCCATAAAATTAAATGTCATTGGCCACACTGTGCAGTGAGGACTTATGCCCCTAAAAATCAAAACATGAGAAATACATTTTTGAGAAGGGGTCACCTCTCCACAGCTATAGAAAATGCGTATGAGAAAAATGCAAAATTTCTTCAACAGAGAGAAAATTATGAAATGGAGCTTCAGCCTAAGTTTGATTTTGGAAAAATATATCCAAATTACTGAAACAATTTTTATTCAACAGCCATGCGTTTAGTGCTGGAAAGCAAGTGATACTATGGTTACTTAATATTCAAATAACAAGGTCTATATCATGTTGTCAAACCTTTAAAAGTTAGAACACCATATGGTAGACACTATATGTTCGAACTTTAAAAGTTCGACAGAGTAATAAAAAAAAAACACAAAAACTTACCTGAAGGTTGTAAGCAGGGGGCAAGCCCCCCTGCACCCCCCACATCCCCCGCTTGTTAAATATACCAACTCCGTGATCGCACTACATTGTAGGGAAGGGAAAGCTTCCCTTATGGTGCTCTCTGTTGAAACGTTCAAAGTTTTACAAGTTCGAACATATGGTTTCGACCATATGACATTAAAACTTGTAAAAGTTCAAGTGAATGTGACCCCAAATAACAGATATGACTATTACAAGTCAAGAAACTGTAGGATCATAGGTGTCAAGAGATTATGTTAATTCTAAATTGGTAATATATACTTAATATTCCATTAACAACTATGACTAATATTTAAAATCAAGGAAATGTAAGATTATCGGTGTCAGGGGAATATGTAATTGGGCAGCATACTTTCTAACAAGTCATACAGCAGATCTTTTGGGGAAATAAAATGTTGTACATAACTACTGGTGAGTTTTGAGGTGTTTGCAGAAGACTAATGATGTTATGAGAAATATTTCCACTTAGTTACCCCAAAATCATGAAACCTTAAAGATCTTCTGTATCATCCCAAAAAGAAGTAAATATGAACACAGAGAGAACATGGTAAAGGGCTATTATAAGTGTAAAAACTGTACACTGGAGTGCAAAAAAGACTCACAGCAGTGTAAGTGTTTTGTTTTGCATCATATTATGCAATTTCTTACATGGGAAGATTTGAGGCACATGTAATCTGCATGTGTAGGGCAAAATATATCTATAAAGCAACAGAGAAATATAAGAAAGATTTGATAAACATCTAGTCTGACACAAATCCAAAAATGACGTTCTTTCATGTTATTTTACGGACTGTGAATGCACGTATTTTATCAACTCATAGCCTTGAAGAGCATTTTGGACACAATATAACTATGCAAACTTTCTTTTACATTGACAGACTTGATTTTGTAGAAGCTCAAAGCTAAATCAAACTTCCAGTCAGGGCTTCTTGAATATTTTTTTACAAAAAACATTTTGTAACAATTTGATAACATTTAGCAGATCTGAGATATTTAGCTGATGCTCGAATTAAATAGTGGAATAAATTGTGTTGCTGGTGAAGGGGTAAGCAGTTGATAAATGTTATTTTTGAATTTAGACCTGATTTGACCAATGATATGCTACATAATGAGACTTTCATTACACATTTTAGAAAATACAGTGAGGGCAAAGACAGTGTTTACCATTTTTCTTCAGTTATCAGGTTATACAGTTGGGATGACCAGTGAACTCTGCATCGTGAACTAAGCGCATGTGTACTTTTTTTTTGCTATTTCAGCAATATTTTTGGATTTATTTATGTATTTTATTTGATATTTAATTACCTGGAAATTCTAACTGGGCATAAATCTCATTTTCATTGGAGGCCCAAGGAGAAAAGCTCACTCCACCTATCTGGACTTACTTGAATCCATCAAGATTCAACCCTCTACCCTGATCCTGGGTGAATTTAACTACCCAGTCATAAAGTGGAAGACCTAGTTTAGTCAAAACATGAACAGCCAGAGATTCCTCAACTTCGTCTTTGCTAATCCATTGGATGAGCTAGTCAACATCCTTATGAGAGGTAAAAATATCCTGGACCTAGTCCTAACCAAATGTAGCACCCCTACAGTGTCATCCTCCTTGGTAAGATCCGACCATAAAGTGATCACTTTTGAAGTCACAATCTCCCCTGACACCCCTGGTCAGGGTCAAACAAAAAAACTTTTCCAAAGCTGACTACAATCTCCTCAGTGCAGGTATAAGCAGCCTCTCAGCCACTATCCCTTCAGTTGGAACTAGTACTAATGTCCAAGCCTACACCAAAAAATTATATGAGCACCTACATAGCTATATGGACTCAGCAATACCTGAGAGGACCAAATCATCTTCCTTAAGGAAGAGTAAACCTGTCTGGTGGACAGCAGCAATAAAAAAACTCTATAATAAAAGGAAAAAAAAATTGCTGTCCAGGACCAAAAAGGAGCAGGTGCCAATTTGGAAGCAATCTTTCATTTGTCTGAACAAGCAAATAAGTCACTGGTGAAATCCTCTAAGGCTAACTTTGAGTCCAAATTAGCCACATCCAATAAGGACAGTCGCAAGGCCTTCTTCACATTTGTCTGCAATCTCAAAAGTAACACCCAAATCTGCTCTGAACTGGTGGTCAATAACACCACATACACAAATGCCATAGATATAGCCAGCCTGCTGGCAGACAGGTTCAGTGAAAACTTCACCCCCCCCTGTCTCCCCCTCAGTAAACTAAGACATTCCCAGCACCTGCCCCCCCCCTCCCCTCATCACCAGGGAGCAGGTCATTTATGCCCTCTCAAAGGCAAAAAATACAGTCTCCATGGGCCCCTATAACATCCCTGGCTGTATCCTAAATGAACTCAGGCATGAGCTGTCAGCTCCATTAGACACCCTATTCAATGAAAGCCTGAGCACCAGCTTCATCCCAGCTGAATGGAGGACAACCACTGTCATCCCTCTACACAAAGGTGGAGCATCCACTGACCCAGGCAATTATAGGCCCATCTGCCTAACTAGACTGATCTGTAAGGCCATGAAACACATTATCATGGACCTTATAAACAAGGACATTGGCAACCTCCACATGCTTGACCCCACACAGTTTGGTTTTGTCAAAGGGAGATCATGCCTTTTAAACTTGGTCGACTTCTTCGAAACAGTTACCAAAGCCATGGACAAGGGAAAAATGGTGCGCACCACCTACCTTGACTAGCCAAATCCTTTGACACTATTACCCACTTGGGCATAATAAAAAAACTCTTCCAGCTAGGCATCAACCTGTATGTTACCAGATGGGTAGCTAACTGGGTCACTCATAGAACCCACTCAGTCAAAGTGGGGGAATCCACCTCTAGTACTAGACCCGTAACGAGTGGTGTACCCCAAGGATCGGTTTGGTGGCCATTACTGTTTGGTATATACTTTTCTGAGGTGTAAGCCAAAACCAGTGGTCTGTGGCTGAACAAGTTTGTAGATGACTGCAAGCTGGGTGCTGTGTTAAACTCCCCTAGTGATGTGAACATCCTCCAAGAGGGGCATACCCAAACTCACAAGTGGTGCCAGAAGCATGGCCTCAAACTGAATGCCAAGAAATGCATCATTATCCCCTTTGGGGAAAATGGCATCCCCACTAATTATCACATTAATAACAATATACTAAGCATGCAATCAGTCGTGAGGGACTTGGGCACCCAGGTTGATGCCAACCTTACTTTTGACCACCACATTGCCTTCATTGTACAGAAGGCTTTCTACATGGCCCACCTCATAAATAAGGGTATTTCATCCAGGAATAAGGAGGTCATAACATCCCTGTACTCTTCCCTTATCAGACCCATTATTGAGTACAATGCCCCCTTCAGCATATACCTTGCCAAGCACATGCACCAGTTGGAGAGACCACAGAGGTTCCCAGCCAGGAAAATCCAGTGTTTCAAACACCTATCCTATACAGACAGGCTAAGACCCCCTGTCCCTCTACTCAGTCTCATACAGACTGCTCAGTGGTGACCTGTGTCTGGCATACAAGGCCATCTCAGACCCAGCCTTGATGGAGTTGCTGCATATCCGTAAGACAAACTCCACTCGAGCAACCTGCACGCAAGGCCTTAACCTGGTCTGTGACATCAATAGAACTTGTTATGAGGTAGATTTCTGTACCAAAGATTCCCCATTTGTAAAATAGACTCCCTCTCCATGTTAAGCAGAGTACCTCTCTAGCCCTCTTCAAGAGGAACCTGGACTACTGGATGGAAAACAGAAAATACATCCCTGGGATCCCACCTGTGTCCTTGCTGGACAGGGGAAACAGGCACTAACTTTGAGGGAACATGGGCTAAATTCTTGGCTAGGCTTATAAGAACCTCTGGGTCAATAGCCTAGTATCATCCTATGAACCTATGAACCTATAAGACATAATGCAAAAAAAAAAAAAAAATAAATATATATATATATATATATATATATATATATATATATATATATATATATGTATATCAGGCCTGGCCAGCAGCATGCAGCCAAACAGCCATCATCCATGGAGAGAAAGGCCCTGGAGTAAGACGTTTTTCTCTGAATCTGAGAATTTAGGTTTCTATGTAATATATTCAGAGTCTGCAGTGTGTTTCTTTTTCCCCTTTTTTTAGTCATTGCTCTGCAGGTATGAAAAATAATAAAATTAATAGCCTTGTTCCTGAGCTGCTGTGTAAAATCCTTACATCATCAGTATCCCCCTTGCCCATATAGCATGCTACTTATGTGCCTAACAGTTTATATATATGTATATATATGTATATATATATATATATATATATATATATATATATATATGTATATATATTCTACATTCTTTTATTGTTAAGCACATGTACTTAATAAGCAAACGTCTTCCATAAAACAATACCTATAACATCACAATTGCCAAATGTAACATGACTGGCTTGTCTCAGCAGTAAAAGATTTTTGCATATGACATCTATATGTAATCTATACAACAGGCATTTTTAGTGAAAGTTGTATCACAAGGCCAGCCAGAAGGTGCTGAACTGTGCCCGGTTAAGTGCTGACAGGTGTATATCCAATTACGTATAACAATCTTCCGGCTCCTGAATTGCCTAATCCTTCCAGTGTCCCCTCAATAACCTTCCAAGTGATTAACTTATTTCAAATTATGTCAACAAGGACAATTGCAGTTAAAAAGAGCCATAATTTACATATTGTAGTATTAAAAATATAATTTACCTTGCACACACAGATCTTTATCTTTGCCTTAACGTTCCTTTTGGGAACAGCTGTTGCAGTTTCAGAAGCTGTAGCTTTATGATTTCTTCCTCAATGAGGTGAGGCAATTCTGTTACGTGTATAACATGAAAATTCACCTGGCTGGCCATTTTGGTTATGCTAATTAGGGATCAACTAACACTTGTTTATGCATCACTCAGTTTGTTCATTCAGAAAACCTGCTAAGTATCGTGTTCAGTTGTCCTCCATGCTATGCCCACACCTAGGTCCACGGGGGCAGCGCTGTGCATGTGACGGTCCATGCTGTGCCTTTAGGGGAGATCTGTAATTCCACACATAACTTCATAGAAATTGAATGAAGTAGTGTCTGCTTTCCTGACAGTAGAAACAGGGATACAGGACTGCAATGTTTCATACCTCAAAATTGCCATTGTGATCCATTATAATACAGTATTTATACTAGCCTAGCCAGCTATTTTACATATAAATGAGTTGATCGTCAATACCTGTTATTGCAAGGCTGATGATATACAGGAGAATAAAAAGTGCAGCAACCATGAACATTTCTTTGAATATAGCCTTTTTAAAAAAAGAACAACCTGTATCTTACTGTTTGGAAAGGAGGGGGTGATATAATGAAAGGTAAGCCTGATAATTTAATTCTGAGTACAGGCAAGGAACTTTTTGGAGTACAAAGACACTTCTGGACTGTCACATTTAATGAAATGATTCCTGCTGGACGTTTGCAGTTTGTCCTTGTCCTTAACCCTTAAGGGACAAGAGAATCCTACAGATCTGCTTATTCACCATTTGTGGTAATTCTCGACTTCAAATCATAAAATAAAGAGGAGATACACTGATGGCTGCATATTGGCTGTGGGTGGATTTAAGCATGTTACAGTGTAGAAAAAGCAGAAGTATCTTTTTTTTTAAAACACTCATTACACAAAGTGGCAATTATCTTGATAGTATATCAGAACATTTGCTGTTTCATCCAGGGATCAAACTTAATGCAACTCAGTAAACGCTAAAGTCTCGTCGGTGATCTAGGCCAGATATAGATATTCTGCTATTATGATTGCAAGAAGGCTTAGCTAACAGTGGAAGCATTTGTTATGGTGAATTTAGGCAATGGCCTTTCTGAAATAGTCTGCAAAAAAATCATGGTTATTTTTGGTAACGGGTCTCACTAAAAAGTCACAATTTGAACAGTTCTGTGTTGGTATGAGGACATATGAGTCAGTACACATATGCAGTGACACAGAGTAGAATTTTACTTCTAAATGCAGCAAAATATTTTAATATAATTTTAGAGGTTGAGTCATACACAACATTAAAAAAAAGAAATGTTCAATGGCAGAACGCAGAGGAAAATTTCCCTCTGTAGTGTAGTTGCACCTCTCAACATCTGAGCATTAATATCATAGCACTAAGTGTTTAAAAATTATAACACAGACACCAAAAGAGGGGCACATTCTTATTTGTGGGAATAGAAAGTTTTCAGACACTACACCTTATACAGTAAGTGATAAGCAATCTTTGCATAAGTTTATTTCAGTAAATTTAATAATCTAAATACCATTGAACAGGTCTATCTTTGCAAAGAAAAAAGCAAATCTAGGAGAATCAAAGCTGAACTATGAAACATTGATGGTGAAAGATAACTCTTGGATGGGTGCTGCATTAGTTCAGCACAGTGGCTTAAAGTACAAGAGGTACTTGTTTTTTTTTAAGAGTCTGTTAATTCCCCCTGGAGAATAAACTATTAATGGGCATATGTATCAATTACATATGACTTATACAAAGGGGCCCATTGATAAAATAAAGATAATAAATAAGTTGTAAGATATAAAACTGCCATCAGATGCACTGCATCTGTATCTAATGAGGAGATGAATTTAAAGGAAAAGAAATGTATGCAGAAAGATATCTTGCAAATGCAACCATGCGCCGGACAGTTTCTGCAGCGTTTATCCCCTGAAGTTGGTCAAAACGAAATGAAGACAAATGTATTGATTACATTATTAACACACAACTAAGGATGGTTTGTCATCATGCAAAAAGATTATAAATCTCTGGAGAGCGCAACATCAGATAACAAGGCAGTTTGAGAAGGTGAATACATACAAACAGGAGAACTGAACAGATACAGGAAATATTACTGTCACCTTCAATGAACAATGACAGCAGAATAAATAAGTCCCAGATAGTTCTTTCCATTTAAGGTTTCTAGCCAAATATACTTATAAAAAGTGATAAGACCAGGTAAAATATAATTTTATTTTCACCAAAGGATTGTACACAAGAGCTATAATTCCCACATCAAATTTGTCTGTGTGCAATCTAGGGATTCAAGCATGTATGTGGTTTGTATGAACTGGGTATGAATCTTCGATAAAATATTCAACAAATGCTCAGCTGAGACCATTCCTCTAAATAGGTCTGAAAGTACAACACTTGAAGTTGATGGAAAGCCGCCCACACTGCCAACACAGGTAAGTTTAGCCATGAACCTCCTTAACTAATATAGTCTTAGCATCTCCTTAACTAATACAATCATAGCATATTATTAGAGATGATAGTGGATCATACCTCTCAGCTGTACAGATTTTTGCAGAATTTCCAGATTTTTGCCTCATATAGTTGGCCTTCTCCTCATAAAATCTCTTGTTTTCTGGCAAATCGTTATGATGACGTAAGGACTGAAGTCACTAAATAGTGACATACATTGGAGTTTCATACTTCATATCCTTCAGAAAATGTATGCGAACACAAATCCTTTTATGCTAGCAACTTTCTAAGTTTATAAGAGCAATATTTAAAATATGTCCCTATTTTTGGTCCTTTGTCCCCCCATTGCATCAAGCTTTGTCCAGATTTCTTAAGCTAAAAGTTTGAGAGGTATGTAATGGATGATAATCTTAAATCCCACCTGCATATACAAAATTGCATAAGAAAAATTCATCAAAAGCTAGGCATGCTTTATAAAGCCAAAAACTCTCTCTCCAACACAACTAAAGCTAAGCTTGCCACTACTTATCTCCTCCCCATACTTTTTATGGTGCTCCCATCCATACTAACCTTCAGGCAATCACAGCCTGAAAAATGCTATAACAACGCTGCTAAATATGCAGCAGATACCCCTTCCAGACCCCACCACTGTATAGCACTAAAAAGCCAAAATTGGTTAGAACTGCCCCATCAACTAACACGCATAGCTTCTTACCACCTAAAAAATTATCCAGATTCCATCTGCTTGTCCAGCACTAAATAATATTCTACACTGTGCTCCAAGCTGGTCGTTATGATCCAGTGACCAAAAACTCCTGCCTGTCCACAAACCTATCCAATCTGCTGGGCGTTGTCTGTAATCATGCTATGTCGCTAAGGCCTGGAACTTTTTATCTCTGTCTATCAGGTCAATTCCTTCCCCCTCATCCTTCAAAACCATTCTGAAAGGTTTCCTAGCCAAAATCTGTCTCTGTTCTTGCTCCTCACCAGAAAACTATAAACTATATCCCTAAATGTGAATAAATACGTATTAATACCTTACACCTCCTTACTATCCCTGCTTCACTCACTTCTTTATTTCTACCAATTTCTCTCCCTTGGCTTTCTCTTTAAATATACTATAGGCCTATTATACTAACTTACCTTTAGTTTCTCCATAAACTTGCTAAAATTTCTCTAACTATTAAATCATTGTCATATAACTTATATTAAGAAGTTATGTACCTACCATAACGTTCCATGTTAGTTGTCTTCTCTCGCCTTCTTTCTTGCTTGATGGGTTCGGAGCCGATCCCTCGGCTCCGACTCGGCACTTGCTAAGCTCGAGAGTCACTTTTACCAGCTCGAGGCAGCCCCATATCCCATGATGCAAGGCGGTAAGTACCCAGATCTCGTTTGCTGACAAAGGGCAATAGCACCAAGCATAAAATACTTCCCAAAGGAAGAAAGAAAACTTACAGATGGAAGAAGGACCAGGTCTGAATGGTCTTCAGCATAACAGTTTCTTATACAAGGTCTGTCCAGGCCAGGGGAAGGAGGGAGGGTCGCAAGAAAGAAGGCGAGAGAAGACAACTAACATGGAACGTTATGGTAGGTACATAACTTCTTAATGTTAAGTTGTCAATCTCGCCTTCATTCTTGCTTGATGGGACCGTCCTAGCACCTCTATCCTGGGTGGCTCAATGTAACAAACTCTTGAGGACTGTAGAGCCAAAACTGGCTCTGTCCCTGGAGGCCAAGTCCAATTTGTAATGGGAAACAAAAGTGTGAGGAGTAGCCCAAGTGGCCGCTGCACAAATAGTGTCCAAAGGAAGTCTAGCTTGAAAAGCTGTAGAAGTAGCTAAGCTCCTAGTTGAATGTGCTTTAGGTTTTGAGCACAGTTGTTTTCCCCTGAGCGTATAAATTTCAGAGATGACCGAAGAAAGCCATCTGGACAAGGTCACTTTAGAAACAGGAAGGCCTTTTTATTATCCGCATAGGAAACAAAAAGTTGATCAGATTTTCTAAATTTTTGTTCTGTCCAAATAATATCTAAGTTGACGGTGGACATCAAGATAATGTAGCGTTTGTTCAGCTCTATCTGAATAGTTAGGGAAAAATACAGGGAG
This sequence comes from Protopterus annectens, assembly GCF_019279795.1. Classification (NCBI taxonomy): domain Eukaryota; kingdom Metazoa; phylum Chordata; order Ceratodontiformes; family Protopteridae; genus Protopterus; species Protopterus annectens. Next base: position 71,514,250 of record NC_056743.1, read on the forward strand.
ATCAATGGATTGATTCAGATTGTTCTTTGAAGCGACCTTAGGTAAAAAGGATGGATTAGTTCTCAAAGATACTCTGTCTTTGTGAAAAACCAAATAGGGGGGTCGAACCGAAAGAGCATGAAGTTCAGACACCCTCCTGGCAGATGTAATAGCCACTAGGAATAAAGTTTTCCAAGAAAGATATTTCAGGAACAAGAAACAGCTGGCTCGAAGGGGAAGAATCAAGGATGTCAGCACTAAATTTAGATCCCACTGAGGAGGAGGATTCCTGATTGGAGGCTTTAGTAGGAAAATTCCTTTCAAGAAGGCCCTGCAGAGCCTATGGGACATAATATTATGATCTGCTATCCCGACATGAAAATTGGAAATAGCAGCCAATTGAACTCTGACTGTGGAAGAAGAGGAGCCTGCATGAAAAATCTCTGCTAAGAAGTCCAGGACTGCCTGAACAGGGGCAGTAAAAGGATCAATATTTTGGGCCTTAGCCCAATAAGAGAAACGTTCCATTTGCTTGTATAAATCCTCCTGGTAGAGGATTTTAGTGAAGCTACTATGATGTCTCTAACTGGGTTAGAGATCAAAGGAAGCCTGGCTAAGGAAGGAAGTGGAGCAACCATGCTGTGAGGTTGAGAGAAGGGATTGACCGGTGCAGCTGACCCAATTGGTGAATCAGAAGATCTGGCACTGGGTCCAGATGCCACGGCTGCACCAAAAGGTGATGATGGAGGAACGGGAACCAAACTTGTCGAGGCCAGTAAGGGGCAATGAGAATCAATTTGGCTCTCAAAACGGTAGCTTTCTGGATCACCTGAGGGATCAGAGGAAATGGAGGGAAGGCATAAAGAAGTCCCTGGGGCCAATCCTGGGTCAGAGCGTCTCTGGGGGGATGGCCTGATAGAGGAAGAGGCTGAAGAAGTCTGGACATTTGCTGTTTTGGGGAGTAGCAAAAGATCGCAACATGGGCGACCCCATTCCAGAAAAATCTCTTCCGCTATAGATTGCTTGAGAGACCACTCATGAGGCATGAGGATAGCTCTGCTCAATCTGTCCGCTATAATGTTGGTTTTCCCAGGGATATGCGTTGCTACCAGAAACCGATGAGAGGAGATCGCCCATTGCCATAGTCTGAGCGCTTCTCGACACAAGGGGTAGGACTTGGTTCCGCCCTGTTTGTTGATATACCAAACTACAGACATGTTGTCTGTGTGGACTGCAATTGTCCCTACGGGAAGAAAGTCGTTGAGGGCTTGCAACGTTAAAAGCACTGCTCTCATCTCCAGGACATTTATGTGCAGATGGTACTCGTACGGTTGCCACGTCCCATGAACCATCCTGCCCTGATAATCACCCCCCCACCCGATCAGCGAGGCATCCGTCGTGACAGTGGCTATCGGGCATGGGGGTACAAAGTACCTGCCTTGGTGAACCTGAGACGATGTGATCCACCAAGCAAGATGCTCTTTGCATGTCTGTGTCACCAGAATCTGGTGACGCATTTGAAGTTGCTGGTATGACCACTGTGTGAACAGCATCCACTGAAGAAGGCGCATGTAGAATCGAGCCAGGGGAAGAAGAGTAATGGCCGCAGCCATGAGACCTAATACCTTTAGAACCATTCTGGCCTGTATTTTCTTGCTGGCCAGAATGATCCTGACATGAGTCTGAATGTCTGAAACTCTTTGTTCTGTAAGGGTAGCTGACATCCGAACAGTGTTTAAGTTTGCGCCTATGAAGGTAATAGACTGGCAGGGCGATAAGGATGACTTTTGAAGTTGATTGAGATGCCCAAATGAGAACAAAGGTCTATTGTGTAATCCCTGGCTTGTATAAGCTGATGCCTGGTGGTGGCTGACAGGAGCCAGTCGTCGAGATACGGAAACACCTGGAATCCTTGGCGTCTCAGGTGAGCCGTGACCACTGCCATGCATTTGGTGAACACTCTGGGGGCTGTAGTGAGACCAAAGGGCAGGGCTCTGAACTGGAAATGACTGGACCCCAGCCGAGCGGAGAAATCTCCTGGGCGTCTGTGAATTTTGATGTGATAGTACGCATCCTGAAGATCTATTGAGCACATCCAGTTGTCCTTCTGTAAGAAGGGCAGAATTGACTGAAGAGTGACCATTCAGAATCTTGTCTTCCTGACAGACTTGTTGAGTCTGCTGAGATCCAATATTGGTCTCCAGTCTCCCGTCTTTTTGGGGACCAAAAGAACCTTGAGTAGATTCGGGCTCTGAATGGTCTATTGTAACTGGCTGAATGGCTCTTTTTTGCAGTAGTTTTGAGATTTCTGACTCTGCAATCTCCCTTAGACCGGGTGGTACATCTGGAAGGGAACTTGAGGGGAAGGGACTTTCCTCGAAAGGAATAATGTAACCCTTGGATATGATCGACTGTACCCATCTGTCTTGAGTGAGGGAATGCCAGGCTTCTGGGTACAGTGATAATCTTCCCCCGACTGCCTCCAAGGAGGGACAGCCGGGCAACACCTCAGGGATGCTGAAAGGGCTTGTCAGAGAGAGGCTCCCTGTTTCCCTGGTTCTTCGGACCCCCTCTGCCTCTAGAGCGGCGTCTGTTGTTGTTACCCCCTCTGCCTCTAGGGGTAAACTGACCACGTGAATCCGGCGTGACTCCTTGGGATTTACGGAACCACATTTTCCCACCTTCTGTCCTTTGGGATAAGGTCTAGAAGGGTGGAAAACGGACTCCAACAGCAGAAAGAGTCTTGCCGTCCTGCTCGCACCTGGTCAAGGTTTCCTTCACCTGAGGGCCAAACAAAGCTGACCCATCAAAGGGAGAATTTGTGAAGGATGCCTTAAAGGGATCTGCAAAATCACATAGCCGCATCCAGGCTTGGCGTCTAAGAGCCACACCTGTACCTGCGGCTCTACTCGCTCCATCCGCAGCATAAGATATTAGCCGCATGGAGGAGTTTGCAATGGAATTGAGGGTTCCTAGCTGCGAAGCAATTTTTTCTTGAGCCCCTGCAGCTGTAGGATCCTGAACTACTTCTCCCAGCTCCTTCAGGATATCCCTCTGGAGTCTGGTGAAGTGACATAGGTAATTCAGCGAACGCATAGCAAAGGTCGCTGAGGAAAACATCCACTTACCGTACCTATCCATGGTCCTAGAGTCCTTATTAGGAGGATGGACAGGCACGGAAGGATCTGCAAGTTCCTTTTTGGTGGCCGCAGCCACCACCATGGCATCAGCGGGGACACCCTTAGTAAGGAATTGTTTGTCACACGGGGCTGTGATAAATTTTGAAGGCCTCCTATGGACTGGCTCTACAGAGTCAGGAGCTGCCCACGCCTTTCGTGCAATAACCTGCATAAGGGGGTCGAAAGGCGGAGACACCCAGGAGGTGGAGGGCCGAGATCCAAACGCCTCTAGGTATACTGACTCATCCTCAGAGGGATTGTTGGTGGGCCAGTTTCCCCTCTGTTTCAGAAGTTCTAGGATGTCTGAGAAGGAGACATCCTCAGAGGGGGATCTAGGGGATCCCTCTGACTCATCAAAGTCAGTATCCGAAGTGACAGACTCGGGGGAGTCTACATGCTTCCTCTTACAAGTCCTCTTCCTAGGAGGAACTCCCGAAACATCAGGAGAATCCTCGGAAGAGGGGGAAATTCCCAATGGGGAAACCTGAGGCGGAGGATCTCTGGGTCCTGTAGCAAGAGAAGTGGCAGAGATATCAACAGGTACTATAGAGGGAGGAGCTACGGGAACAGACTGCTGACTGATACCAGTGGCCAGTACACTCTTCATCACCTCGAATGCTCCCCTCCCAGGCAGGTCCGAGAGAACCCGCTCTGAAGAGCTAGGAACTCCAGGGACCACCGAAAGGGAAGCCTCCGAGGCAGATGTCGGAGCCGAGCTCACCAAGGCCGAGGCTCCAAGGGGAAGAGCGGGTTCGGACAAGGGTCCGATGCCACTCACCCCTCGGAGGAGACCATGGAAGCCCGACCACCGAATCCCTCTAAGGAAGGTCTCGAAGAGGAGATAAGAGTAGAGGCTGAAGGAACAGAAGGGGGTATCTGTCCTCCAGCCGTAGCAGTAACCATTCCCGAAGACTCCAACTCCAAGCTCTGGGGTAGAGTTGAAGGAGGAACTGTAACGGGGTGTGGGCCAACAGTCGTCTGTTGAGACGGACTGTGTAACATTTGGGCCAGTACCTGTGACTTAAGTAATCTACTGACCACTCTCTCTAGGTCATGATCTGACAACCTGGATGACCTTGAAGATCGGCTCCGATGGCTCCGTTCCGATAGAAGAGGTGAAGCCGGAGCCGAAAGTATCGGCTCCAAGGAAGGAGACCTCGACCTCTTCCTGGAATGAGCCATCGGAGACGATACCATAGATCCTGTCGGAGCTGACCTCTCGGAGCCGACAGGAAGCCTCGATGTATCGGCTCCAGCCGGAGCCGATACAGCCACCAAAGTAACGGTGTCGGAGCCGATCGGAGCCGACACCGATGCCTGTGCCACATGGGTGTTGGAACCAATCGGAGCCGACACCGAAGTGGTCGATACAGATTCGGCACCGATAGCCATCGGTGCCGAAGGCTTTGTTAAGCCAGAATCGGCTCCAGCCGGAGCCGATCTCGACTCGGAGCGAGTCGGAGCCGAGGCCGCAGGCTTAGAAACAGAAGCCTGGGCCTTGGAAGATTTAACTGATTTTGACGGAGCCGACTTAGCCGGAGAGCCCTCCGGCTTAAGAAGGCCCCTAAGAATCAGTTTATTACGTCTTTCCTGCAGGACTCTCTGGCTGAAGGAATGACAAATAGCACAGGAGTCCTGCAGGTGAAGAGGCCCCAGGCAATACAGGCAAGAAGTGTGACCGTCTGTCAGAGACATCTTCTGACAGCACGAGTCACACTTCTTAAAACCTGAGACCCTCTCCTTTGACATGGTGCTTAAACACACACACACACCAGTCAAAAAACTTAAATTAAAGAAAATACCAAAAGGTATTCCTAAAAATAAACACACACACGCTCTAACAGGGAGGGGATGGGATGGGTAAAGTTTGACTAAAAAATATTAAGGGAGAAAGGGATTTCTGTCAGGAAAACTAAATAATTAACTTATAACTAATAATAATAAGTTTTTTAACAAAAAGGGGCTTGAATATTAGTAAATTGAATCACTTACCAGGAGCTGGTAAAAGGAGGACCTCATAAGCGAAGCGGCAAACGAGATCTGGGTACTTACCGCCTTGCATCATGGGATATGGGGCTGCCTCGAGCTGGTAAAAGTGACTCTCGAGCTTAGCAAGTGCCGAGTCGGAGCCGAGGGATCGGCTCCGAACCCATCAAGCAAGAATGAAGGCGAGATTGACAACTTAACATCTATTGTTAACCAATGTTTTCATATTATGTCCAATTTAAACTGTATTTCTTTTTTGTATTATTTTAAAGATTTAAAATGTTTTACAGTACTTTGGAGCTTTTCTCCTCGGGCCTCCACTGAAAATTACTTCTATTCAGTCGGACTTTCACAGCAATCAAATTTCAGTAAATAAATAATCTATTCTGAGGTCAAACAACTTTAGAATCATTTCCAAACTTTACATATTTGAACACATTAAATGAAACAGGCTACATATTTGAACACATTAAATGAAACAGGCTATAGTAAGTGTCATTCATTGAACAGTGAATTGAAAAAACAGAAAATGGCTGGCAGAACTACCAGAGATGAGGAGATCCACTTATCACAAACCAGTTGGAAAAAAAATTACGTTAGTATATGTTAATTATGAGCATTCAAAAACAACATAACAGTTGAGCTGCAAAACCTTTATCTGCACAAATTTCTCTGTCTGAATGCATGACTTTATGTCATTTGTACAGCATTCTTAAGACTGGAAAATATCCCCACTCATGTATTGTTCTCTAATTCACTTCACTTGGACAAAAAGGCAAAAAAAGACAAAACACCGTCTACTAAAGATGACCGGTGGGGTGGATTTATATGCACAGGCACTCAGAAGATGTAGAAGGTAGAAGTCTTTAAATGTGTTTATGCTCCTTTGACCAATTTTAATAAAGGTTCACCTTATTACTTAGATCAGCTTTTGCAGTCTCACAGTTAGTTACTCCCACAACAAATAAAAACATGCCCTTCAGCCATCCAGTCCAGCACTTTATAACTGGTTTCCCTTATTCATGTACGTCTGGTTTATATTATAAGTTATATACTGTTGTGACTTTTACAGTTTTAGTAAAGTAAACATAATAATTTCTTAATATATAGTTTTATATCTTTTTAACTCCTATTCACTGCTCTTCATAAACATCAACATGGACAGTGCAGTGATGCAGCGGTTAACATTGTCGCCTCACAGAAGATGATCTCCAGTTCGATTCTCGGCTGGTGTGCCTTCTGTGTGAAGTCTGCATGTCCTCCCTGCATTCAGGTAGGTTTCCTTCGTGTGCTCCAGTTTCCTCTCACATTCCAAAGATATGCATTTGGTGCATTTTTCCCCGGCTCGCCGCAGAAAATAGACTCTGTCCTAGTCGGACTTCCCCAGTCAACAAATGTTAAATAAATAAATCATACCCTGTCTCCCCCCATCTTCCCTACTCAGTCCTGCCATCGGTGGATGCCAGTAGAGGGATAAGAGGGCTGAGGGTCACTGCTATCATCAAATGGGGGTCATGAGATCTTTCTAAATCTCTCTCTGTCTTAGATGCAGCAATCATTTTACAATGCACGGCTATATCTGAGCTGCAGTCAGTGCAAACTTACTCACACATGTGATGCTGGCTGGAGTATGAGCAATCATTGGCTGAGCTTGTAAGCCCCTCCCCAGCTGATACTTCTACAGTGAGGCATTACCCACGCTACCCACTTTCATTCTTCTTCAGCTGGCCCTTCTAACACCTATGATACTCATTGATGCAATGTTATATGAGGCATACCTAAGCCCAAAATCAATATGCTGCCAAGTGAAAGCAGTTCTTAATATATAACCTTACTATAGGTATAATGACTTGTACTTAAGAGTTGTATTATATGGTTATAAATACAGCTAAAGATTACAATAAAAGTCTGTAAATAAGATGCATCTTGTAAACATAGGTTCAAGTCCCAGAAATGTCACTTAACATATACAATGAATTTAAAATTTAAAAAAGAAAGGTTTTCCTGCTTTATGCTTTTCCTGCTCTGTATGTTGCATCTGCCAAAGACTACACATGAAAACTGGATGGTGTCTGTTTTGCCTGTATAAGCTGTGACTTTATGATTTCTGAAAGGTGCTCTATCAGAACTTCAAAACTCTACAAAAAGAGTACATAAACTCTAATAAATCAAGCATGATTCTATATATGTAATAGCAAAGTACAAATCCCACCGTTGCATATTAAAAGCAATTTTGCAGGGAAGGGGAGAACCCCACCTGCACCTCAAACACTCATGCTTCTTATGTATACTAATTCCAAAACTGCTGTACTTCAAAGAAGTCACAGCAACTTCAAATCTGGTATGTATTTCATTTAATTTGTTGGAGTAGCAGGTGTTGTACTAACAGGTCTCAGGCACACAATGGCAACCCTTTTAGCAGTTCTTTCAATGATTCATTAGGTAGGAAGCTTTCCTTTAAGTTCATATGAGTAGATGGCCATGGTTTAAAGCTATGCAGTAAGTATTATGTTCATCACAAATACTGTAAAGAGCAATACAATACGGTGGGTAGTAATAAACTGACATGGGAAATGGGGAAATGTTTATCCAAGAAAAGATTTCATAAACTAGGATATATTCCCGAATTCAGACTGTAAACCCAATGAATTAATGTGACTTTCTCAGGATTACAGGTATATGAAAATAGGTTAGGAAATATAAACTCCCTATTTTGTTTATTTAGCTTTTTTTTTTAATTTTTGAGGAATATACCAGTAGACTTGTAATGACGCTTTGCTTATCCTTTAACATTGCATTTTTTGTCTCAGTAGAAAACAAGGTGGGTCACAGATGCAAATTTCTGGGTTTCTTATATTGCAGAAGCCTTTTCTTTAATTATTACTTCATAAAGCTTGTTTCGCTTATATGATCACAACATTAATTTAGAAAAGAAAGGTTTTCCTGCTTTATGTTTTTCCTGCTCTGTATGTTGCATCTGCCTAGATCCAGACAGAGATAAATGCACACAGAGTGACGTGTGAGATTTCACAACCAGTATTCACATCCTTTGCAGGTGTCAGCAAGCTACTGGCATTATCATTATGGAGCTGGTGTGTGTGTGTGTGTGTGTGTGTGTGTGTGTGTGTGTGTGTGTGTGTGTGTGTGTGTGTGTGTGTGTGTAATGCCCTACTTAGAGGGGCAAAGACTCAAACCCTGTACTACAGGAAGAAAGACCCTTAATCCTCTACAGCACCTGCCAGAACCTTTGGTAAATCACTAAGGATTACAGTCAGTCAATGTCAGTGATTAGAGGTGAAATGTTCTGAAATGGGTATGGTTCACACATTTTCTTTCACTGCTTAATGGAAAAAAAAAATGCTCAAAACTACAAATTTAAAGTGCATTGTAACAAATGTCGCTGTATTAAATGAGAAATACATTTAAAACAAACAGTAAGGTGAATCTAAGAACACGTGCATTTATGCATAGTCCTAAAAATTTATACAAAGAGGCCGATGGCTTGAAAACAGCCTGGGGACCAAGGTACACTTAACACGTCCTAACCATATGTATTTTCAATGAATGTGAGTTTTAATACATTTTCAGTGAGTGCGACGTTCGTTGCATTTCCAATGAATGTGAGCTTCAATGGAACAGAAATTTACTGTTGCTCATACTAAGTCTGTTTCATTGAACAACTGTTTTGTTTAGCAAATGGCCTTCAGTGTTTCTGCTATAAAATTTGTAAGCGGTCTTAGTGGCCAACAGGTAGCACATTCGCCTTTGGTGCAGAAGGCTGTGGGTTTTACTACCACAACAAGTAGATGGACTGCTGACAGTGCAGTGCAGCATAAGCGGTGTGCTGCTCTCCTGGGTGTGTCATCCCTCAGATGAGACATTAAACATCACTTTGTCTAAGGCCCTAAATGACCACAATCTAGGTCTGCATTTAAGAATAAGTGATCTGCCCATTATAGCCAAACAGACCTCTTCCCTGGTTGTGCGTTTGGCTCTGAAGTTACTAATGGGGTGAATGTACACCACACTCTTATGTCTGAAGGCTGATCTAGGCATCCTGTATTAAAGGCTACAACTCTGGCTGTTGCTGTCTCATTATAGTATTAAGAAATTCTTCTTGGTTCTATTCTGAACTTCGTTTAGTGTACATCCCTGTCTTCTGTGATGCTGAAACTCTAAGGTGGCAGCACTAAGCAGAAACGTTAGGTCTTGGAACCTAGGATGGCTGGAGATCATGTAAAAAACTATAAGAAGGGATTGCATTTACTGTTATTAGTAAGAACATTCAAACTACAAAACAGGGGCAGAGACTAGCAGTAGAGCTAAGAGGTTACAGTAATGAGCAAAGAATGACTACTACATCCCTGATGTTTGCATTTAAATTTTACAGTTTACTTACTGAATCTTGTACTGCTCAAACCAAGTTAATTAATCCCATCCCCCAATGGTCTTACATCACCCCCTAAGAACAGATGCTCATGTACAGTGCTTCTTAGCAGTTACTGAAAAATAATGCAGAGGTTATTTCCAGTGCACTTAGGAACAGAGATGCTTCAAATGTGGATCAGCAATATCCACTCATTTTCTAATCCCAAGCAAAGGAATAAAGGATTTAGTCCAAATATAACATCATTGGCTGTCCTTAAAACTCCACAAACAGCCAAGTAAGAAAATGAACTTGAAGAGTTCTCAGAGAATGCACAGATCACTGTAATCTTACCGAGAACCTGCTATGTGTGTAACTAAGGTGTAATATTAATAGACATTAATCCAGAAAAAATCCGTGCCCTGAAGAGCTATTTACACTGCCTCCAAATCTGCAACCCCGCCCAACCTAAATACAGTATAAATCTTTCTATTTCATGTCACATGTCAAGGCCGAGGTAGTTGCTGCAAAGCAGTGGATCCAACTGGATAAAGAAAATGAGTCAGAGAGAGAGAGATGTGTACAACGAAGAGTGAAAATCTTTATTATAAACAAGTTTTAGTGGTTGCAGGAACTGTCCGGATTCCCACTCCAAAATACTTTACTAGCCCGACAAATGCCTTTTTTTTTTCCAATTTGCTCAAACAGTATGCAACAAGAGATTGTGCTATCTGATTACTATATTTTCTCCTTTCTGCTTAAATATATGCTGGCACACATTACAGGCTACAGAAACTAATATGTGAGACGTTACAACCTATTTCAAAACTTCATATTGCTTGCAGAATCATCGTATATTAAGTGGCTTTAATTGTTTGTGTCTTTCGGCTTTTCCCGGTTAGGGATCACCACAGCGGAACTCCGGTCTGCTAATGATTGGCAGTAGAGTTTTACGTGCTGGCTTGCTGGGCCTAACGCACATCCTTCAATATAGTAAGTGGCTTTAATATTTAAACAAAATAATGTACACATTGTAAAGATTTTTACTTCTGACTGGCTGATAAACTATTTCTCCTTTTGCTTTTGATTTTTTCTTTTATTTGAAGTTCCTTCTGACTGTAGTTTTTTTTCATAATTGGAGCTTTCTTTCTTTTTCTGACCATCCCTTTCTCTGTCCATCCCCTCTCCCACTTTTACCACTCTTTCATTGTCTTGATTAGTATATAAATATATTCTATAGTTACATTACAGTTAGAGTTTCTAAAAACAAATCAGTATTACCAAAGAATTTTAGATATAAAATGTGGTTTTCACTATGCACGTGTAATATTGTAATGGGATTTTCAATAAAAGGTTTTTACCATGCTAGAAAATCAACATATAATTGGGCTATAAAATCAGTGATTATTTCCTTTTATGTCAAATCTATTTGAATATTCACTGCTCATCTCACAAAAGGTTGCCTGCTTCTGTGAATAGTGTTGTGCACGTAATGCCACATCTACTGCCGATGCTGCCTGCGATCCCATACCGACAGTCCCCCAGTTGTGGACAGAGTATCCAGCCTACCACTGGTGCCCTTGTAATCACAAAATCTGTCCTATATGTACATCACAGATGTGGTTGTCTCACCATTTACGATACCCCCCATTGCACTTTGGATGCTAAAGGGTACCCAGTTCTCCATACCCAATACTGTATTTGGTAGTTAGCACAGACGATTAAGGCTACAAGATTTTAAAAATCTGCTTACTATGGTACAAGGTTGGATTCCCTCAGCCTCAAGATGCCTACTATGTGACCTTGACCAAGTCACCTGGGCTAGTCTCCTCAAAGGTCTTCTGGACATGTGTCTAACTACTTATAAACCTATGAAATAAGGAAAATCTCCCTCTAAAATATACTGTGATTACATTTTAAATACTTAAATCAAATAACCCAATCTGTTCATCCACAGGCTGCATCCCATACCTTCCCAAACATATATGTCATAACAATAGTGGGTGTCAATGCCAATAGTCCGTTACTACTAGACAAATTTGTTGCATAATTCCCACCCCATCAAAGTTTCAAAGCTGAAATAAATAAACCTGCCTCAGTGTTTTGTTTTCCCTTTTCTTTCTTAGGTTATGAACATTTTTAGGAGAAAATAGTTTTTGTAATATTTCAGACATTAACCCACCCCTCATAATGCCTATCACACCTATCATGCAGGCCTACATAATATAGGTTCATAGGAGGTTACTAGGCTAGCAGTCATAGAGCCTTTAAAAGCATAGCCATGTTAATCCCAAGTATCCCCATTTGTTCTTTTTGGGTAGTTTGCAGAACAAACTTATGATCAGAGGGGATCTATGATCAACACCAACTGCCTCTGTTCATGAAGGACATGGATGCCACCTCAGGGGTGAATTTGTGGTCTCCTATCCAGTTATCTAGGATGCATTTAAATATGGCAGTGAGGAACTTTGTTTTACATGAATAGGGCTGTCTCTGGGGGTCACATCTGTCTCTCCAGCACGTTCTGTTGATGTCGCAACCTAGGTTGAGATCCCTAGAGGGAGTGATTCTTGTTCCATTTAATTTGTGGATGTGCAGCATTTCCATTACAGCAGAGTTGGAGATTGCCCTATAGGCTAGGCACAGCTCACCTCTCAGTAGCCTATAGGATACTGAGTAAAGTGACAGGGATTTCAGCCTGTCCATGTAGGTCATGGTTTGGAGTTCTTGAATTTTCTTAATGAGAAACCTCTTAGGTTTCTCCAACTGCTGCAGATGTCTGGTGAGGTACATGGAAAAGGGTGCATTATACTCTATTATTGGTCTAATGAGGGTCAAGTACAGTGGAATTATAACATCACTTGACCAGGATGCTATGCCCTTGCTTATGAGGTGCACAACGTAGAAGGTTTTCCTTACAACTATAGAAACTTGATCATCAAAGTTCAGATTGCTATCACCCTGTGTTCCCAAGTGTCATACCACTGGGTTGGAACTCAGGGGTATGCTGTCAATATTGTAATTTGTAGGGAATTCTGTTTTGCCAAAGGAAATAATAATGCATTTTTTTGCATTTAGTTTTAGACCATGGCATTGGCACCAATCATTTCTTTGTGTTAGCCCTTCTTGTAATATGTCAACATCAACGGGGGACTCAGTGATTGCTACCAGTTTGCAATCATCAGCAAACTTGTTGAGCCAAAGGCAGTCTGCTTTGGCCTGGACTTCTGAGAAATAGATATCAAACAATAAGGGGCCCAGTACAGACCCCCTGTGGTACTCCACTGCTGATGGGTCTACTGGTGGAGGTGGAGTCACCAATTTTGACAGTGTGTTCTGTCGGTGAGCCAGTTGGATACCCATCTAGTAATGCAAGGGTTGATCCCTATCTGGAGAGTTTCTCAACAATATCAGAGTAGGGAATTGTGTTGAAAGCCTTGGCAAAGACAAGGTAGGCAGTGTGCACTGTCTTACCTTCATCCAAGGCTTTGGTGACATTCTCAAAGAATTCCACCAGGTTTAATAAGCATGATCTACCCTTAACAAAACCAAACTGGATTGGGTCCAGCATTTGGAGGTCACCAATGTCCTTGTTGATAAGGTCCTTGATAATTCTTTCCATGGCCTTGCAAATGAGACTGGGTAGACTTATGGATCTGTAGTTCTCAGGGTCAGTTGATGGCCCTCCCATTGTGCAGGGAAATTACTGTTTTTGTTCTCCATTCTACAGGAACTTAGCCAGTTCTGAAGCTATGACTAAAAAGAAAGCCAAGTGGGTCCACTAGGTCTTGTTTTAGATCATTTAGTAAACAACATGGGATATTATCTAGTCCCACTGAGGCCATGTTTTTGGCCATGGTGAATGCAGAAATGACCTGTTCTCTAGAGAATTAGGCAGAGGGCTGGTGTCAGCTATGCTTTGGGATATGGTAGGTGGGGATAGGGGGGGTGAAGTCTGCACTGAATCTGTCAGCTAGCAGGTTGATGATATCTTCATGTGTAGTATGAGTGATCTCATCTACAACCAGCTTGGCACATTACTGGGCATCCCCTTTTAGACTTCGTATGTAGATAAAGAATGCCTTGTGATTATCCTTGGCTAGGGATGCAATTTTAGTTTCATAATTTGCTTTAGAAGACTTTACAAGATTTCTGATTTTCTTGTTTAGGCTAAGGAGGGAACTCTTCCTCTGCAGAGTGAGATCCCTCTTTCTTTTGGGCAACAGTTTCTTCCTCTTGTTATATAATCTGTTTATACTTGAAGTCCAGCCTGGTAGCTTGTTTTTATGGGAAGACCTGGTTTTGATCTGGTCAAGTACAGCAGAGTTTATGCAGTCGCTAAAAGTGTTTGTACAGGGCATTTGCATACACATCTGCATAGTGAACATTGATGCTTGCGATTGCGGGTGGTATGAAGCTTTTTATACCATTGCTTAGTGGGCTGTAGTTAACTTTGGTGAAGTTTTTATAATTTTTGCTCCTGTGAGGGTGTCAGTTTCAGTAGATTCTTCAAACAAGACTGATTTGTGGTCTGACCTAACCAGGGAAAGCATAACACATGGGGAATTACAGTGACCACCCCCCCCCATGGAGTACTATGTCCAGTACATTAGCGATCCTAGTGGGGGCGCAGATTATCTGTTCCAGAGCATTTGTGTTAACAAAGTCCAGGAACCTCTGGGAAAGTAAATTTTTGGTTGTGCATGTCCCCCCATCTATGGAAGGATAGTTGAAATCTCACATGACAAAGGTGATGGGCTGCACGGTAAGGGATTCCAGTAAATTGAGGTAGACGGTGTGCTTATCCTGGGTCATGGTGCGGGATCTATACCTAATAAAGATATGGTATGGTACTTTACCAACAGTTCATTGGATATGGAGTAGTTCGAGAAAGTCATGCTGTTTGACCAGTCTCTAAGTGTATTTGGTTTTAATGAAGATGGATACACCTCCACCTTTGGTTCCTTTATGCTCATTTTGAGGTCTGAACGTGTTGAAGGCATTGTAGCCTTGCACGGTCAGGGTGCTCTCGGCAGCCTTGAACCATGTCTCAGTAAGTACACAGATGTCAGCATCCTCTAAGGTGAGGAATGTTTCCAGGAAGTATAGTTTCATGTTTAAACTCTTAGCACTAAGCAACACAACCCTAAGTCTGTCTCAATTAGGTTTTGTTATGTTGGAAAGTTTGTTATTTTTACATTGCCTAAAAAAAGGCACTACAGGGGAGGCAAGGGCTTTTGCCAGTATCTGAAAGCCTAGGAGGGACAGGTGCAGAACAGTTCTAGCAAGGCAGCAAGGTCTGTCTACCATATCCTCCCAGGCAAACAAATACTTGATCCCTCTGGACTGAAACCAGAAGCTCAGCCAGTTGTTGAAGTCATTCATTTTTTGTTTATATTATGGCATTATCCTGGGTGACGGTAGGATACTGCATAGGGCTAGGGACATACCTGTCTGGGAGCACAATCAGAAAGTTCCATCATGTGTATCTTCGTATAGCCTAGAGACATACATCTCAAGTCATTCACTCCAACATGGACTACGACAGAGTCATAACGATACTTGTTGTGTGACTTGAGTGCCTGCGTGATTTGTTGGATCCTGGCACCTGACTGGCAGCTGACCGTGATCTTCTCATTCAGTGTGGGGAGGGGGACATCTGTGTGTCTCACTATGAAGTCACCTATGACCAAGACATTTGATGTGTTTTGCCTTAGGGGCTTATTTGTTGGGATGTTTGATATGTGTAGTGGTTTCTTTTTGCTTAGTGGTGAGTGTGGGTGGTGTGCATTTGGGAAGTCTCTGTTCTTTTGGTAGTCTTTTAGTGAGTACCTCCACTTATTTGGGTTTATGTGTTGTGTCATGACCTTATGTTGTGTGACAGATGAGGTTTGGGTGAGATGTGAAGCGTGTGTGCAGACAACCTGTTTGATGTCAAGTTTGTTTTTACGTGAAAGAATTGACTCCAATTCTACAGTGTATTTCCATCTTTCACATTGAGTGTTAATTTACTTTAGGAGTAAATTATTGTCATTATACATGCGGCAATTGCTACATTGCCTCAAGATGCCTAAATCAATCAATTAGGCAGGAGAAATAATGGGAAATTGCCCATAAATTGTGGCAGGATTTTTTTGAATATGGAATTTGGGAAGGAAGTGGGCTAGCTGGACTTAGTCACAAATAGGAAACATTAAGCAGTAATTAAATTAAATATAGTTAAAGTCCAGTGCTGGCTTAAAATATACTTATTTTTTAATTTTATTTTTCAGTGGATGCCTTGGATTTCAGTGCAGATGCACTCCATACCTCTGCCTAAACTTACCAAACACTGAGCAGCCCTAGTAAACTGAGTACAAACACGAGCCTTATATACAGATAAATTTAAACAGTTTTAACATGACTACCAATGTGAGCCTTTCTCCAGCAGTCCCCAACTCAGATGTGTCCTGAGCTACACACTTCTGCCACAAGGGTGCAGGGAGGTCCTCCTAATGTAAGATGGCTGGTTTAATAGCACAGTGGTACCAAACAGGCTAGATTCAGCAGGTCTGAATCAACCTATGCTGTGTAAGGCAAGGATAGTAAAAATAAAGAATAGAGCCAGCAATCTGTATCCTGGTGAATAATTTATTGCAGAACAACAACAAAAACAGACCGGTTTCAGCTGGCAATACACACACAGCCTTCCTCAGTGTAATGAGAACAACTCAAATGCTGTTGTTTAAAATATCACAGAAGAAACATGATTGGTTGTCCTAAAATTGCTCATTGAGCCCTGGTGGAAATAAACCACCTAACTTAATAATCCACTTTTTCTCCTTAGAATTTGGTAAAGAGTGTAAACCCATTTTATTCAACTTTTTGCCTTTTAAGATATCAATTATAGTAAAACAAAACTTTGCAGTGGGATGTATGTTGTGATGTTTATACAGTGCATTTTGCACTTTACATTTTTTAATATTGCTAATGTGTTCTGAAATCCTGAGTCTCATGGGACGTGAAGTTTGTCCTACATAGAATGACCCACAAAAACATGTGGCCAAGTAGATGACCTAGTCAGAACTACAACTGGCAAAAAAATTAATATCATACACAACAGAAGAGTTTCTGCTGGAGAATTGTTTAGTTTTATTGACTTTATTGCAGTTGGAACAGTGGCCACATGGAAAACAGCATTTGAGTTGTACTCATTACACTGAGGAAGGCTGTGTGTGTATTGCCAGCCGAAACCGGTCTGTTTTTGTTGTTGTTCTACAATAAATTATTCACCAGGATACAGCTTGCTGGCTCTATTCTTTATTTTTACTACAATTGGTACATTTGGGGCCGTGCATTGCACTTGCGTAGGAAGTTCTTGATTTTTGTTGCATAAGGCAAGGAAACACAATTTCTAGGTGAGAAGGGGTAAGGGAAAGTCAATTAAAGGTCAAAGTAAGAGTGTTAAATAGTATACTATTAGATGACTTGCAGTTCTACCACCCTCCACACAAACTGGTAGCTGTTTGAGCAGCTGTGAACAATGGGAGACTATGGCGAGTGTTTCCTATAGAGGATTTTAAACTGGAGAGGTTTGTGTGCATGCAAGCACAGGGATCCACATTCAGGCTTTTATACCAGCAGGATGAAAAAGTTTTCTAAAGTTAAACCCTCAGAACAATCAGATAAAAACACAATAAGCTATCGACCAGTAGTTCCTACCTTGGATGGGTTGAATGTTGCTCTCTGCTCCAACTAGAATGCAAAAGAACCCTTCCAATGTAAAACTAACTGGCTTTTAGCTCAAGTGCAGTAACAAATGTTTTAGAAAAGAAGTTAGAATTCCTGCAATATCAGGAATCCTTGGAAATAAGTTCACTAACCCTGAGAAATTTTCATAACACACAAAATCTTCGCAAAACGTACATTTTCAGAACTGCAGGAGCAACTATTGTTACCACATAAACATCCCTATTACTACTATTGATGTGGTCAATATTAGATCATTTCCACAAATGGAAGAATTGACATTTGACAGTTATGCTAATTGTCATATTCAGTAAAGAACAGATGCATATACATTTACGTTCCACACAACATGTAAGGACAAACTCAAAGGGAAGGAGTTTGTCTTGTTGATGCTGGTACTGTGAGGTTCAGATCAGTGTAACACCAAAATATCCAGCTGGGGACAGCTGTCATTCATAACAATCTGAAATGATCTTGATATAGGATACTGATGTGATTAATTTCAAAACAGGATTACATAAAATTCCTTTTTCAGCAGTGAATGATTCCATCCTGGCATGTGGATGAATGTTTATGTATTTAGATTTTTTTTACTGATCTTGAATTACATAATTTGTGTAGTATATGTGAGTTATGGCTATTTTTTCTCATATTCAGTCATTTGCACATGTGCAAGGTTGAGAAGACAGTAATCCAGCTGTGGTATACATGTTGAGTTATTTTACAAGTGGCTGTGCATGTTATACAGCATTTTCAAAACATTTATTTTTTTAAATCCAGCCACTGTATGTTTCTGTATTTATATGTGTGCCATGAAATTGCGGCTCATGACTTTAACGCAAGTCAATTAAATGGCTGTGTCTGATTGGAATGGTGTGAGTGTCTATTACGACAGGTCAGTGACTATCACCTGTGATAAATAACGTATGGGGTCAGTGACTTTCATCTACAGACTTAGTGCTTACTCATTATAGCCACATTATTAATGTCATATACCTCACATACCTGACTGCAATCACCAAGGCTAGCTTTATGGTCCCTCTGTATCCCAGTCCCCCCACACACTTTTTCTCCATCCTGGCCCCACACCATTCAGACAGATTATGTCTTTCTTGTTTTTCAAATCTTCCCTTACTTTGTAGCTTTGTTCCTACATCCTTTAACATACATTAACTTGCAACAGCTCCAACGTAATGAATTATGGTGGGGGGTCTTGGTGGCTGCTAGGTTCCCAGATGTCATAGAGTTCTAGGTGCTTTGAGGTGCATCATATTAGGCCAGATTCATGAATGCCTACACTAAATGTACACATTCTATATTCAAAAACATAAAAACATCCCCACCACATTTTTTGTGCAGTCTACTCACTCAGAAAGATTACACTAAGTCTACACTTTCTGGTTCCCTCAATGAATCCCCTTCGATATTTAAGACTACAAGAAAATCAGTAGGAAAAGCAAAATTAGGATGAAGAATGTGGGAGTTATGCTTGTGTTGTAGTTGTTCATGAATCCTGCCTATTGTTTTTTTGTTTTGTTTTATTTTATTTTTTTTTTGTATACAACCCAGTCATTCAATGATGACCTGAACAAAAATAAGATTTGCTACTTACATATACATATGTCAACAATTGACAGAATAGCTATATACATATAATACATAGACTAGGCACAAAGTGCCAAAATTATCATATGATTTATCAAGGTGTATATCTGTTTTCCTTGCATCTATTTTTGAACTGTTGGTAATGGGTGGTCCCATGTGATATAAACTTCACATTATTATGTTTTGTGGTTTATGTTTCTAACACATCTTAGCTACCTTTATTTTGCAGTGTTTTCACAATCCCCAATGTAGCCATCTTGCCACGTTATTGTGCCTTTCAGTATACAGGCCCGCAGCCATTAGAGTGATGAGTAGCAGATGTGTAGCTGTTTCTATTCCTGTTTTACAGAACATCTGACTCTGTCTTTTTCTCCAAAGTTTTCAATGGACTTTGAAAAGCATTGTGTACATAGTCCACTATCCTGGGGAGCACTATTGGCCTTTCTTCTTTGGGTTTCAGTTCCCCCTCTCCTTAACCATTCCTGTGGTAAATTTTGTTCAGCATGAGATGGCTACAGGAGATTTCTGTACTTGGCACTATATTTGTGAATTTTCTATTTGTTTTCTTCTCATCTAATCCTTTTCTTTATATTCTTTCTTTTAATTTTTGTCACATTCAGTCGTTTTCTGATTTTTGCCTAGTTCTGGTTTGATTTCCATTTCCACTTTATTCTGAAATGCTTCTGCTAAACTAAGCAAAGCTATCACCTTCCACTACTTCTCCTCATGGTTTAAAATGTTCACTATGTCTGGGCCTGGTGAGGTCAGCAGATATGTATGCAGTCCCAATGATTGCAGATCTATAAGTGTAATCAGTTTCAAGGAGGCCCATACCTCCCTCAGTGCAAGGAATATATAATCTTGGTACACACTAATTTTATATATCATTTGACAAGGTTGAAGCATGTTTTTATGTTCAATTGATTCACTGTATTTTGGGACCAATCAATCACCATAAAGGCATAATCAGAAGAGCACATTGATTTATAGCTTGAACCTTATTCCTAGATGCCAACAAAGTTTTCAATATTAATTTTAGTCTTCCGAAATATTTCTTACTGAGCTTCAATCTCATTATTACTGACCCTTAATCTATTCACAAATACTTACTCACCTCCTCTTGTTAAAGTTCCTTTATATCACAGTCCTGTCCCAAGTTGATATTTTTTGGTGCTGCAGCTTTCCTTTTTTAAAATGTTGCTGTTGCACATTTTTCAAGACCCAATGTCATCCTTACATCATCTGAACATGTTTTTAACCATTTGTAGCTGTGCTTTCAACTCCTCATCTTATGAACTATGCAATTTTAGGTCATCCAGAAAATGTAGATAAGAAGTCTTTAAACAAGATTGGTTTCTAGAAGGCAAATTGTATCCACAGCATCTGTTAAATAAACAGCTTAATGGGTTAAGAGTAAGATAAAACATTGTCAGTGACAATCACCCTAGAATATCCCCTTTGAACATTTATCTCTGGGATATAATTTATTATGGCTCAACTGCAGATTGATTTGTCACTGTTTCATACTCACTGTAACGTAATTGATTGACGTAGGGTGTATGTTACATATTTGTAATCATTCCCTATGAATGTGGGATGATCCACACTCAAATAAATCGCATAAAAAGCACTCATTCTCACCCTCTTCACCTTCTAATATACACTTTCTGTTCTGCTCCCATCCTCACAGACTCCCACCTCTAACTTCGAGAACTCCTTTTCTACCACAAGCTCCATAATGTTTCTTCATCTCACCATCTTACTCCTCCTTTCTTTAATACTCCACGATACACCATCATTAACCCCTTCTCTTCTCCCATCTCTCAACCTACTCTATCCTAGAATATGACAAAGCCCTACAGTTGCTCACTTGAGCCCCAAGAACTGCCCCACCCATTTATGGCCTCCATTCACTACGTACCACTCTCACTCAACTCCAGATTTACCATCCTTTTACCTCATCTCCTCCAAACCTACCAAACCTGAGCAACCCCTATCTCAAACTTCCTAAACAACTCTATAAACTCACCCCTATCCTCCTCAGACTCCTCCTCAGATCCAACATTGAATCCAATCAAGGTCCCTCTCACCACATAACACCTATAAGCTTTCCCAACACAGACATCCTCCTCCATGCATTAATTAATACCAAAGCACCTCTAATAAACTTAAATACATAAACACCTCCCTTTTAACCTGCTCACCCAGAATCACAGCTGTCACTGAAACACGGTTCAAACAAAACAGTCCTCATTTTTAGAAACTACTTCCCTCCTCCAAATACCTCCAAGACATCAGATCTGGCAGTAGACGAAGTGGGGTCTTTATAACAATGATCTTTAACCAATTATCATTGCACAGGCAAATGCCTCCTAAGACACTGAACCCAACTGGATCCTTTTAAAAATTCCCTCCCAAAAGATCAGTCACCTTCTAATAGTAGCTGCCTACCTTCTTCCTCCAGCCTTTCTTAACAAAGTTAAATCCCTTACACTTACTATCATCTCAGCTGCCCAAAACTATTTACTTTTATCCCCCTCTTCTATTTAAAAAAAAATACACGTAAAAAGCATGTTCCCCTTCTAGAAAACATGCCTGTGGTGCAGACAACCTACTCCCTTAGTTTATATCACTCTGCAAAGACTTCCTTGACACACCTCTTCTACATATTTATATTCTCTGCTTAATTCAAAATACAATGCCAGGCATATGGAAAACTGCTCTGATTAAATCCTTTCTCAAACAGTCTCAGCCAGTAAGTACCTACAATTTACCTACAATTCAACCCTATCCCCCTCCGCCTACCTGTGACCCAGAGGGTGACACAAGAAGCAGAGCACAATCTACAACCAACTTACATGCAACTGTACCACCTCCTCACACTTAGCACGGATTCTGGGCTGACCAGACCACAATGACAGCACTATGGTCATTTACAGATGACATTCATCCTTCACAACATGAATAAAGGAAACCTTTCTGGAGCTCTCTTCACTGACCTTACCAAAGCTTTTGATCTAATTGATCACTTCCTGCTCCTTTACTCCCTCCAAGAAATCAGGGTTAGCCCCAACACCGTCACCTAATTCCAACATTTCTTAAAAAAACAGGTATTTCAGAGTCAAATTTGGCCCATTCCTATCACCATCATCACCTATTACCTGAGGAGTGCCCCAGGAATCCATGCTCATCCCTCTATTGCTTTCAGTCTTCAACAAGCTGCCCTCTGATCTCCCTAACCTTCATATTACTCTTCATGCAGATGACATGGTTATTCTTCAAGCCAGTCCCTCACATTCAGTTGCTGAAACCCAACTTCAGTCGGAACTTCAACCCTTAATTCTTGGCTAAAGAACCAAAAGCTACTCCTAAACCCTTCTAAAACAAAAAAGTATGATATTTGGAACCTCACAAAAGCTGAAAGAGACTCCTAAAAGTCTCAGCATTGCAGATCTCAACTGTTGCTGAATAGAAACAATCAGGTCTTTATTATATAATTGAAAAGTCAGTTCAGGGAACGGCACTTACATCGAAAATGCCATTCAGCAAACTATTCATAGTGAGATCGTGGTACAGTGAAGATCAGAAAATGTGCCCTTTCCTCACGGTAGTGCGATCTCAAAGTTGGTATATATAATTAGCGGGGGGGTGGGGGGGTGCAGGCCCCCACAAGAGTGAATTCGATGAACAGCATTTTCGATGTAAGTGCCGTTTGCTGAACTGACTTTTCAATTATATAATATAGACCCGAAACAATCACATCCTTTAAATACATTTACTCAGAGATCGCACTACCATGAGGAAAGGGCACATTTTCTGATCTTCACTGTACCGCGATCTAACTATGAATAGTTTGCTGAATGGCATTCTCGATGTAATTTTTTGGCTAGACCAGTCACTTAACTTCCAAAGTCACACTGAAAACATCAGGAAAAGGACGAGTTCTCTTCTATTCTGGTCTTGGAAAATATCTCACTCTCTCTCCAGACTAGCTAGATCTGCAATAGGTAAAGAAGTCCTCTTTACTCAACTTAAATTCAGGCTGCATATCATATCCACAGCCTCGGAAAAAAAAAACTCATCCACTCTAAAGTCCATTAATGTAATTGGGGCTTCAGTCCCTTAATTCATGGCTAAATAACCATAACAAAACTATTCCTCACAAGGTCAAGGCCCACTCTACCAGGGTCTTGGCTTTATCTACGGCTTTGTAGAAAGGGTTGGATTCTAGAAGTATTCTGGAGGCTGCTACTTGGTCCTCTGCACATACTTTTACAAAGCATTATAAGCTTGATTCCTTCGCTAGATTCAGATCAAGCTTTGCTAGAACCATTCTCGAGGGGATCTTAGACTCTTCTCCTTACACTTCCCAAATGTTGTTAGCTAAGGTAATCTATGCTTGCATCTAAGGCTACTGCAGCTTTGATCAATATGATGACATAGTACAGTTGTGTAAGTACAACTTACTGTAACAGTAGATGTTGAAATGATCGCTGCTGCAGTAGCCACTCACTCCCTCCATTCTCCTTGTTTTTTTTTTGGTTTTTTTTAGTGTTTTTTTTTTTTCTTTTTTTAATACCAGGGTGTGGATGGACATTTATTATTTGTTGTTCCTAGCACTGTTCTTTCATGGCTCATCCTCCCTCTTTCTCTCACTCACTGCTGTCAGGAAAGCTCTGAAGGGTTTCATTTCTAAACCTGTCTTTTAGTCAGCTCAGCTTGAGCTGCTTGAAAGTTTGGGCGCGTGGAAGGTGTCCTAAAGCTTTGGAAGTTGGCCAGATGTTATATCCTTGACAGGATATAACCCATAGAATTAAAGCTATTGCATCAGTGATTATTCGAATATCCACTGTTATGGCAAGATTTATTTACACAACTGTACTTTCATCTCTTTTACCGATATTATAACATTTTGGATCTTATTTACTTTTGGTAATCGATTTCGTTTATCTGTCTCAATCATCATCATCATAATCGTTAACTCCATTTTCTACATGGGGGGGGGTCAGGGTGTCGTGTCACTTGTCACCATCTCTCCCCTATTCAAGGCCACTCTCCTGACATCTTCAATATTCAAGCCTAACTTTCACAGATCTTCTCTCACACAATCCATCCACCTCTTTGCTGGATGTCCTAGTTTCCTCTTGCCTCCTTCCTGTCTGTCCTAAATCTTCTTCACCAGATTGCATTGTGCTGTTCTGCACATACCCAAACCACCATAATCTGTTCTCTTTGACTTTTTCTGTAACTGGAGCTGCTTTGGCTTCTGCTCTTATGTCCTCATTTCTTAGTCTGTCCCACAGTGTGCATCCTACCACCCATCTCAGGCACTTCATTCTCCATCACCTCTAGCTTCCTCAACTGCTCTACTTTACTCCCAATGTTTCTGTACCATACAGTAGCACTGGTCACACCACTGTTATGTACACCTTACTTTTCAGCTTCTTGGTATTCTTCTTTCATACACTACCCTGACATTGTGCCAGCCGGCTGCAGCCCCTCTGATTCTAGACTTAAACTCCTAATTCAGACTTCCATTTTCTTCAACCATCACTACTATCACATACCTGAACATGTTACCCTGATCCACTGTTTTCCCTCCTAAGTCACTTTCCAGCTTCTTCTGATTTCCCTCATTTGCTGCCATTACAGATGTCTTATATGTACTTAGTTTCATTCCATGTATCTTCAGTTTTGCATTGCCTTTCCCTACCCTTTGCTGACGTTCTTGCTCAGAGTCTGCCTGTAATGCTGTATCATCTGCATACAGCAGCTTTGTTTATCTGTCCCCTTCAACTTATTTGCTAATGTAGTCCTTCACCAGTATGAACAGCAGTGGGCTTAGAGACAAACTCTGATGCACACCCTCTGCCACCAGGAACCACTCTGTGAATCTGTACAATATTCATACTTGTGTTATTGGGTCCATTAACTGTGCCAGTGTTTCCACACACACACACACACACACACACACACACACACACGCACGCACGCACGCACGCACACACACACACACACACACACACATAAAACAAATTTTGATTTCCAAAAATCATGGAAAAGCAAGACATGCAAGATCTCATGAATAGCAGTTAAGAAATGTATGGGTAGCTCCATATATATATATGGAATTATGTGAAAGAAAGAATAGCAAAGGTTAAAACTGACCGGACAGAGAATTCAAAAAGAGCTATACTTAATGTAAAGAAAAGTGAGGGACAGTCTTAAGCATAGCATTATAAAGTTGGTTTGCTCTATAAGATCAACATATAATGATATTACACAGGTGGTACCTAACAGCCAGAAAGATGTT
Organism: Protopterus annectens; assembly: GCF_019279795.1. NCBI lineage: Eukaryota > Metazoa > Chordata > Ceratodontiformes > Protopteridae > Protopterus > Protopterus annectens. The sequence continues at coordinate 71,539,406 of NC_056743.1, forward strand.
TAAAAAAGGTAGGAAGAAAAATTCTTCCTGCTAGAGATGTAACCAAGAGAAGCAAGACTATGTACCTATGTTTTGGGAAAACAGAGGTAATTCAGAGGGCTTAAGTGAAGTCCGGTATCCCACCTGTGACCCAGAGGGTGACAAGTCTAACAAGAAGCAGTGCACAAAGGATTAGTCCGGATAAAATCACTTTAGCTTACAGATCTAGGAGTCTCTCTCTCTCTCTCTCTCATGCCTTCCCTGTGGAAGGAATAAAGACACCTTGTTGAAATAACCCTCGTCCATCTACCTGCTTAACATGGTGTCTTTATTCCTCCCACAGGGAGGGAATCAGAGAGAGAAAGAGATAGTCACCTACATCTGATACGTTTTGGGAATGTCTTACCTCTAGGCCCATGCTAAGGTACACTGGAATAATATTTTTACACATCAAATTAAATTAGAATGGAAATAATGTAGTTTGGCATTGATTGCAAGGAATGCAGGCTTTCTACCAAGTAGGCACAAATCAACCTAACTTCAATGAGTGTTCTGTTTATTATTATCACTAAATAATGGAAAACAAACCATTAACTACAAATAATACCATTTCCAAAAGCTAATACAAGTTATTAAGAAAAATCTTGCAATCACTGAAAGTGGAAGCAGTTACAAAACCTTCTCGTCCATATTAGGACTGGACATGATGTTTTCCTTTCGTGGATTTACCATTACAGAGACTGAAATTGTTAAGTTAAATAATATAAACAAAAAAAATTCAAAATTTATCCTGAACTTCAATTTTTTTCTTTTCTGTTTCTTATAATTGCTGTATTTTGTTCCTTAGAGTTATATATTTTTAATGTTATTTCTTGTTTCCTGTTTGTTGTTTCTTCTTAAAATGATCAATACAAACTATTCAATAAAAAAGAATGCATTTCAAACCAAAATCTGTTGTAATTGCATAACATTTTAGGTTCTACAAAAGAAATCAAACAAGACATGAAAATATGTTGGAATAGATGACAGAGCTGTGTAGACTGGCAGAATGTTATCACTCTAGTTAAGGGCTAGCAGAAATATTATGAGATAAAAATGTGTGTATAAAGGACACTGACCTCTACAGAGCATTTGATAACAGGTCAGACATGAAACTTAGTTATCAGTGGAAATATAGCCAATCAATAAGTGGCATTACAGTACAGTGTGGAGTTAAATAATTTATTTAATTAGCTTAATAAAAAAGCATGCATATATTTCATTGCAACAGAATGAGACATTAGGGTGGTACCTCTTGATTTATGCAAAGATATTGCAGATGTCATAAAAATACCATACCAAAGAAGGGGTCTATACCACTTTGTCAGAGTGACCAGTTCAGTGAACATCGTTTTATTGGAAATGCTACTCATCGAATTCCGCTCATGTGGGGGGCTGCACCCCCCCCCCACAACCTCACTAACTATATAGACCAACTCTGTGATCGCACTACAGTGGGGAAATGGCAAATTTACTGATCCTCACTGTACCACAATCTCAGTATGATCAGTTCAACGAATGGCATGTTCGATGTAAGTGAAGCGAAAATGCCGTTTGCCGAACTGATTTTTTGCTGAAGTGATATAGACCCCCAAAGAAGATTATAAGTGGGAAATATTAAAATGGAACTGAGTGGCAAAATTGGGGAGAAAGAAAACAAGCAAGAATACGTACACAAAACAGTGTCTGCACAAGCGAAGAAGGCTCAGACATCAGAAAGATGAGCATTATGATAAAAAATGCTTAAAGATATATAGAATGAATCAGTCTGACACATAAATTATTTGGATCACCCCAGACATGACAGGAGTAAACCTTAAGATGAAGTTCAGCATATGTGATTTGCTTCTAAGTTCAATGCAAGACTGGCTTTTCATCCAGAAAAAAGGTCACTGTCCCACTGTACTCATCCCTCATTAGACCCATTATAGAATACAATGCCCCATTTATATGTACCTCTCAAGACATCTGCAAAAACTGGAAAGGCCGCAGAAATACCTCATTAAAAGAATCACAGGCCAAAAGCAGATGCCCAATGCTGACCGCCTTAAAAAACTCCAGCTATACTCTGTCACATATCGTCTACTCAGAGGCGATCTCTGCTTAACATACAAGGCCATGTCAAACCCAGAGCTGTTGGACATGCTACACTTAAAGAAATCCCAATCCCTCAGAGCCACACGCTCCGGGGATCTACACCTTGTCATCACAATAAACAAAACATGCTGGAGGGATAGGTTCATGACCCAGAGACTCCCCAGACTCTGGAATAGACTGCTCATACATGTCAAGCAGGGCGTCTCTTTGGCTCTCTTCAAAAGAAACCTTGACGATTGGATGGGAGGAAGGAAATTCACCCCGGGGATCACGTCAGTTGCCCTGCTAGACAGGGGTCCAGGGAAGTAAATAGTGTGGGAAGAAATAGCCAGGGAATTGTTATGGCTAGGCTTGTATAGGCCCTAGGGCCGATAGCCTAGTATCAATCTATGAACCAGTGAGCCTATTTTAATTTCATGTTTTGCCACAAAAAGTTAGGTGGTGGCACACATTTTTGTGGTACGGTCTTAATCACCTGGTGGTTCATCTAAGCTCAGTTGTCTAAGAATTACCTGTAGGTCATATGTTTGCTGAACATTCTTAACTGGATTAATTTTCTTCTCTAGGTATCATGTCCTGTATTGGCAAAGTACTTCAATGGTGCAGTCCTTAACTCAGTTTAATTAAATTGCTTTTTGCAATTTCTTTACTCGGCATTTCAGTGGCTTCCCAACTGCATGCTGAAACTCTTTTGTGCACTTGTCTTTGTACATCCACTTACACTAAGTCTCATTTGCAATGAAATGTCTTTTTGATAACATCACTGCAGATTATTGGTAACTGTTTCTGGGGTATCGCAAGAAGCAAAGATAGCTATCTTGTATTGCACTGGCTTCCCATTAGGGCCTATGGCTTTTCATTGTCTTCTTTTATGTTTACACAAATCTTTCTGTCAATCTGTTTGTGTATGTATGATACTTTGCAGACATAAATCATTTAATTGAATTTCACTTCAGAAATACTTTGAATTCTTATATGAACTGTGGAGCATTATTTATAACAAGTTTCTTAGGGGAAACCATTTCCTGCAAACATTCTCCTTATTTCTGATCTTTTCTTTTTAGATGACATTATGTGCATATAGATAACTCCAGCCTAATTGTAATGTGCATCCACTGCAGTAGGGGGCACTGTGCCTATAAGCCCTATGAATATGTTACCATGGCACAGCTGACCATTTCCAGGGATGCATGAATGCTGGTTCCTAGGGCCATTGCTATGTCAGCACGACAATCACCAGTATTATCAAATTGTTCTTTTGCCTTTTATAAAACAGCATAAGAATATTCTCCACACCGCAACCACCGATACCATTTTCTGTTTGATGAAAATGGCCAGCAGCAGCAGCAGCTGTTGACTGTAATTAGCATAAATATCTTTCCATTTATATAAACACTAGGAGAATATTTCCCAGCACAGGCTAAGGGGGTTCTAGTCTTTGTAAGCACAGTTACGTTTATCACTAGTTGATTACCTTGAAGCAAATGCAGTGGGTTTCTTTGTGTCATCATACAGCTAATAATACAAAATGGTACTGATTCTGTTAGGGGAGCAACAGTGCACCTTACTAATTAGCAAATATGGACCAGAGTGAGGAATCACTTTGTCTGACATGATGATTTTTCCTTGTCTCTTTAACAAGATGTTCATAGTGTTCTATTCAGTTCCATTTAAATCCCCATCCACAGCAGTGCATTTAATGATCATGGTTTGGTTGACACTTGTGGGAAGGTGTTACCCATCCAAATTTGGGATCAGTTGTAACTTATTCTGCTGCCTCACTACCTTTAGCACATACCCCAACTCATTCTGAGACTAGCTTGGAGTCCATTACTATCAGTCAAATGATCACATATTGACATTTTGTTGTTGAATTAATCACACTTCTCACTGTTAAATGAAGGCCCACACTCTTTTATCCTGTCCAAAGCACTTTGTATATTATCCAAGTTCTCCTTTCATTCTTCCCGTTATTGGGGTAATATAGTGATAGTATTACTTAACATTATCTGTTGCCAAACAGAGGCACAGATCTGACTGTTAATTATCGTGAAAAAGCCTTGATGTATATTGATTTTAGGAAATTCTTTTTTCAACTCATTCGTTTCTGTTTGTATAAATGTCTGTACCTGGGTACTTTTCATAAATTGCCCTTTCCCTCTACACCCTAATATGATGGGAAGATCTCCTCCCTCTCGATATGCTCTGACTCCAAAGCTAATTATATTATTGTTGGGATATATAAGTGCAACCACCACTACACCGGGGTGTGGAGGAATTTGCACCATCAAAACAGATTCATATTGCTTGAATGCACTTTTGAACAAAGCTTTTGTATTTAGCATTTCTGGTAAATTGTCAGGAAGCCAGATAAATTCCATATCTACAGCACTTAGCCTGTTCAGTCATGGAGGTCTGCTGACATCACTCTCACTTACCAGGATGTTCAGCCTATACAGATGGCAGGCCTAATAAAATTCAACTCCTCAGCTCCACTGCTAAGTCCCTCACCATCCTCCAGATCAGGTTCCAAGCCTTACATACTTGCGCATGTACATTGCATAGACATTCTAAAAAACATAATTACAACTTCACCAACTCTTACAGTACTGAGTCTAAAAGGATCAGGTTTGTTACTTTGCATTTCTGCACTGAACTAAAAGCACCCCACCACAAAATTTTACATTTATTACAAGCCTTAATTAGGTTCAGGTGTGGCACTTCCATTCATGGGCAGTGTATACTGTTTAATGTGTTCATTCCCATAGCAACTTTGGCATTCATGTCACTGACCCAGTGTTCTGGGGTTTCCATAAAATTCCAGACTTTTATCAGCATGGCACACTCACTGTCATTTTCAAATGGTAACAGAGGATGCGCTCAAGGATAATGTTCTCAAAGGACACAAAACACCCGATGACAGTGCATAATGTGGTGAGGAGCCACACCACAGACTGGAGTATATGGTTTGCGGTATATTAAACAAGCTTTGTTATAAAGAAACAAATTTGATGTATGTTTGCAAGAATATATGAGGAGAGGTGAAGCACTGGGGTGACATTAGCAATGGCAGGGAGGAAAGCCACCTCAGGATACGGCACAGTGACAGGCTCATAAGTTACATTTACTCATGTGTGCAAAGCCTAACACTACCTCTGCTCCTAACAGCAAATTAAATATTATGTTACTAAACACCCTTTCCCTAACAATATCACAATTAAGACAATATTTATCTACAAACTGGTGGCATTTTTTTTAGTCTTTTATTTTTAACATTGACTGCAAAATTATACTGTTTGTTTCCTTTTGACCATTTGTTAATGTTTATTTTTGACTATATTGTCGACATGTCTGAGGTAATATAAGGCATTTCACTGCAAGTACTGTCAGTCTCTCTCTCTCTGGAGTCTACATGTCCTCCCTATGGTCGCATGGGTTTCCTCCGGGTGCTCTGGTTACCTCCCACATCTCAAAGACATGCTGTAGGTGTATTGGACACACTAAATTGGCCTTAGGCGTGACTGCATGTGTGTGTGTGTACCTTCTGTGGAAGGTTGGGTGCCGGGCTGGCAACTCAACATCGTAAATCTCCACTACCAATCATGAGTGGATGGTGATCTGCTGTGGCGACCCCTAACCGGGAAAAGCCAGAAGAGGAAGAAGACTCTCGGTCTCTCTCTCTCTCCATATATATATATATATATATATATATATAAATATATATATATATACATATACACACACACAAGGCATTTTTAAAATAGTTTAAAGTGAGTATCCAAATTGGTTAAGATGCATGCAAGTGACCACGAAGATCTTTATAAACATGACAAGAAATAAGGTTACAGAAAAATGAAAAAAAAATGCAGTGCTACAGTGCCGGAGGAGGGGTGTGTTTTTGCAAAGCACATAAAAAAGGGCAGGAAATAATCTGATATGCAGTTAGGTATTATGCAGTTGTATAAGGTACACCTTGTACTGAAGATAAAGATTTTAATGTATAATACTGTAGTGCCTTCTTGGGAGTATTAGTTGGTTTTACAATGACTTGATGATGACCTGATGACCATACTGACATGTCATAAGTCCAGGTATTAGCCTTGGAGCCATAGCTAGTTTAGTATAAAGGTACCACAAACACCACACTCATTCCAGTGCAAGACTACACTGAGAAAAAAAAATAGCCCAAGAATCTGTACTGAGAGAGTAAACAGCACTGGAAAGCCATGGTTCATTCAGGACAATATATTTGATTGATATACAAATATCCATGTTTCATGTTAATGGAAATGATACAGTCGACAATGCACACTGAGGGGATGAATGCTCAGTGTAAAGCCAGATAAAACAAGCCTTGTTTTGTGTTTTGTATCCCCTGGTAGAAAATAGACTGACATGTCTCAGAAGCAGAATAACTGACCCAAGATGTGGTGACTACCATGCCTCTCAGCCCCTTAGTGCAAGAAACCTGGACAAAGCCTGGCAAAATGGTGTGGGGGGAGACAGAGGCCCAAAAATAGGGATGGATTTTAAATATTTTTCTTATACACTTAGAAAGTTGCTAGACTAACAGAGTTTGTGTTAACTTACATTTTCTAAAGGATTTGAAGTTTGAAACTCAAATATATGCCATTATTTAGTGACTTCAGTCCTCAGATCATTCCAGTGATTTGCCAGGAAATCACAAATTTTATGAAGAACAGACCAAAAATGTGATACAAAAATTTGGACATTCTGCGAAAATCTGGACAGTTGAGATGTATGGTGACTACATGTAATACCCCCTTAAAACGTTAAACAAGCATAGAATGATCTTGCAAACCTGTCTCTTAATTGTACAGCAGACACTGTCCTGAAATTGGGAACAGAACATAAAATCTAAATGACAAAGTTCATTTCTCTAACAAGAATGTTACAGGTTTCCCTTATAAACCAGTTTAATGAGTGGCAAAATGACTCTACTTTATAAAAGCCTGGCATAACTTAGGCAAAGAACCTTCAGCATACATATACACATTTCCCTTAACTCTCTCACACGGGTAACCCTGTATCACTTGTTACATCTAATCTCTCTTGCTTCCGCAGATACTGTCAGCCTGTCCTTATTTATAGAAATGCTGTATATACAGCTTTAGTTTGTTCAGTTATTTAGATTAATTGCACAATGGAATCCTGAGCTTCACTGTTTGCTAAGATTTAGATTTTTTTTACATATTTACAATGGATACATAGAAAGGAAGGAATTCAACATCACATACTGTTATACAATGTTAGGAATACAATGAATCAGCAATCTTATACAATTAACACATAAAGAGTTTGGGTAGATACAGATCCTCCTTATAATGTTACGTATGTCAGAGTCTTGTACTCTAACTCAATTTCTTATATATTTTTTTTTAATTTAAATAAATTAGATCATTCATTTGTTAATTGTCATTGTGAATGTTTTTCAGCCACAACCTGGACCACGAGGGCAAGGATAAATGCAATATATATGAGAACATTTTAGAGTAAGCAATCAGTTACAAGTTTTGGGAGTGGATTTGAAGTATCTGGATAAAACTCATACAGACGCCGGGAGGGGTAGAACAAGCAAACTTTGCATACACAGATGCTAAAATCAGAACTGAACCATGGATCCTGGAAATGTGAGACAGACATTTTAGCCAATGAATTCCTGTGTTTTTCATAAAGCTTTGCCTCTCCCTCAAGGAACCAGTCCCCTGCCTGCCACTTGACAGGGCTAAAAGGTGGGAAACATTAATTAGCAGACTACCAAGGGTCAGTTGCAATAACTATTACATCATTGTAATCATGTACTCATGTACATATTATAGACACAGTCTCTGATAGTCAATTGGATCAAACACTTAATGTTAAGCAATAAGCATATAAAATTATTTTACTTATTCTATGAAGTTTTATCCACCTCAGTTGTAAAATTAGATTTGTTCTTCATTCCTACTGGATCCTAGGCCTTTCAGGAAATAAGTCCTCAATTAATCAATGCATTATGCCAATAAAAAAAAAAAAATCACAAAAATAAAATTAATACAAAATGCAATAGAAAAGGATTTGGGAGGTTCTAGGCCCAGCTAATACAACCAGCTAGATTTTATTGTTTTTATTTAACATTTGTTAACTGGGAAAGTCTGACTTAGAATAAACCAATTTTCAGCAGGGGCCCAGGGAGAAATGCTCCAGATGCATGTCTTTGTAACATGGGAGGAAACCCACACAAATGCAGGGAGGACATGCAGACTCCACACAGAAGGCACCCCAGCCAAGAATCAAACGAGAGAACCTCTTGCTGGGAGGCAACAACACTACCGCTGCACCACTGCACCATCCAGATAGAGTTTAAGTGTATCGTGTCATGTTTAATTATGGCACTGAATTTCTACCATCACTCTACAGAAGAATTTAGGATGCATACCATCTTTTACAGTGGCAGGAGTAAGATGCAAGGACACACTTATGATAATATTTTATGGTCCTGTAGTATAATGACACAATTCATCTTTCTAAACAATTTTTACCCCCTGTGCCTGCAAGCCATCAGCCCTGAGTTAATGACAATGTAGGGTGAGAAATGATGACTTTGCAGGTGTCATCTGTGTAGTCACAGGAGTGCTTGGCACATGTAACTGCCAAAGTGAGATCCTGCTTTGCCTTCTCCAGTGCATATGTACCCTGCAACTCATGCTTGATTAAGAAAGCTGTGTAAATGCCACCTAGAATAACCAAAAGCACATTCCCATCCCATATGTGGTATGCTGTGCCCTACACATCTGTCCTCTACCAGGTATGAGCAATGCATTTCTCCTGTCCACCTCCCAACACCAAGACTAGTCAGCTGACATGGACTTCTCACTCCATCCTCCGCTGTCAGTCCCTCTTCATCTTGGGACGCTAATTATTCCTGCATCATATGGGCCACAGTCAGGACTTTATCTTTCTGCATAATGGCATCAGGACTACAATCTTATTCATCTTTAGCCACAAATCCATGTTGTCACTGTTTTCCCACATCTGAATGATCAACAGAATTAAATATGGAAGATAGTCAAGTATAAGGACTTTTGTTGCTAAGATCTGAATTCTATCGAGGTGGCCCAGCACCTCTGTACTTTTAGAAAATCTGAGAGGTGTCACACTCATAGGTTCATAGATTATTACTTGGCTAACTGCCCTTGTGGGTCACTTTAAGCCTAGCCTACTACCCCATGTGAGAATCAAGCCCTGCACCTTGTGTTTGCAAGGTAAACACCTTAACCATTATGCCAACCTCCCACCCCTCCAATGTAGCAACCATCTCCATCCACCTACAATCCCTTTTTCCCATTTTTACACATGGGGTTATGGTATCACTTTAACAACTGGCAATTATCTAAAGCCAAGGGTCACACCACCAGGTGACTAGCCCTGCTGCAGCTGTTCTTCTGTACCACACACTCACATCCACAGTCACACCTATGGCTACTTTAGAGTGTCCAGTCCACCTACTGCATGTCTTTGGAATGTGGGAGGAAACCAGAACACCTGCAGGAAACCCATGTGAACACACAGAGGACATGCAGACTCCACACAGAAGGCACCCCAGCTGAGAATCAAACTGGAGAAACTTGCTGTGAGGTGACAATGCTATCCACTGCATCACTATGCCACCCTCCAGATCTAGTCAGATATTAATGGCAGAGTTTGGAAGCTATCTAGCAGTTATGGTTCATGGGCAAAGACTGGGTACCACATGAATCAAATGTCAGTACTGTTGTGGTGGCCAGATCACAGCTTAATTTCAAAAAATGGCTCAAAGTAGTAACCTGATCATTAGAACAGCACATGTGGACCTTGCAAAACTGTCTAAAGACTATGAAATAAGCAGTTAAACATGGGGGTAATGTTATATAGTATGTAGCAATGTATTATGGCACAGAATATATATAATTTTGTCAAAAATGTCAGTAAAGCGAGTTCACTCCACAGAAAAATTATGGGCTATAATGCTAAATCACGGCAGAATTACATTCTAACCAGACAACGAAAATGATCTATGTTATGTACATAAAAGTCTTCCACTGTATTCCATGTAATTTTACAAAGCTGTATCCCCTTTGTAAGTCAGAAAGTCTTGCTTTTCAGCTCAGAAAATGCTGCATCAAAAACAAGAAGCTATGACTCTGCTGTCATGTGACAATAAATGCCAGCAGCATACTTATCACACACCAGAGCCACATGTAGTACACATCTGCGTGCCAATAAAGAACAAGTCACATGCTATTGCCCCTAGTAGCTCTGGTTCTGCCTGTGTCGTGTGTATCCAGTGATGGATTTTATACATGCTAATGTTTGCAGACCACAGGGTATCTGTATGTTTATGGCTGGTGTATAATAGACCCTAACCTTTTTTTACTGAATGTGTTATTATGTTGTCTACTTCTGCTTTAGCTGACTATATCTTTTGACAAGTAGTTAAACCTGGATTTTTCTGCTCCACTCACTGGCTACACAGACACCTATCCAGGACAGCATACCCTCTTACAGTAGGATCTTTACATTATACACAGCTGCTGTGAGTCCTGTAAGGGTGTTGTAGTCCAAGCTGGCTCTGCATTCATAAAACATAATCATGAAACTGCAGCTGTCTAACTGGTTATATCCTAGAGCAGTTTGGGACACAGCTGTGTATCAGGTATTGACAGCACTTGGCTAATATCAGCTAAATGAGTTAGTAAAATCAATTAAAAAAGTCTAATTGCTGCATTCCAACACATATTTTGAAGTCCAAAAGTCACATTTTACTCATATAAAATGCAATATATGACTGAAATAAAATGCCCATCGCTAAGTAGTAGTAGGGACAGCAAAGTATGGACTAAAAAGGAATGATGACAAAGCTAATAAATGGAAAAAATAAAAGGTAGGCCAGATGGTAAAAACAGAAAAAAAATAGTATAAATACAAATCTGCATGCAGCTTGTGAAACAAAGTTCTGTATTTGGACAACAGTAATGCCACAGGTCAAGTTGGCTTTTGTAGTAATCGATGACATGTGGAATACAAGATTCTATGGCTCAGCAATAACAATACCTGGCTATAGTCTATGTAGAAACAGAGTGAAAACAGGAAGACTGTTTAGTATTAAACCAGTGGGGCCCAGGGAGTACAAGTGTTAATAGATGTACAACTAGTCAGGTAAAGAGCCTGATGTCTCTCTGACTATATGGTATCCATAGACATATTCTGTTAAAGTTCATAGGTTCACAGGTTCATAGGTTCATACTAGGCTATCTGCCCTAGGGCATTTATAAGCCTAGCCAGAGTGTGTTTGGCTTTCGCCACCCATTTTAAATTTATTTTGCTATGCACTTTTTCGAGGTTAGTATACTGTGCCTCTGTCTAAGAGTGACACAGAAGTGATACCCGAGGTAAACCTACGATCTCCCATCCACTCATCAAGATTCCTCTTGAAGAGAGTCAATGAGGGACTCTGCCTAACCTGGACTGGGATTTTATTCCAGAGTGAAGGGAGCCTCTGGGCTATGAATCTGTCCCTCCAGCATGTCCTATTTATTTCAGTGCTAAGGTTCAAGTCTCTCAAGCGCGTAGCTCGATGGGATTTGGATTTTCTGAGGTGCAGCAAGTCCATTAATTCCGTGTTGGACATGGCTTTATACGTCAGGCACAGATCGCCTCTGAGCAGGCAGTATGCCACTGAGTAGAGCTGGAGTTTCTTTAACCGGGCAGCATATGGCATCTGTTTGAGCCCTTTGATCCTCTTGGTGAGGTACTTTTGGGGTCTTTCCAGTTGCTGCAGGTGTCTGGTAAGGTACATCCCAAAAGGGGCATTGTACTCAATTATGGGCCTGATGAGAGATGAGTAAAGAGGCACGATGACCTCCCCTGATCTAGATGTGAATCCCTTCATGATTAGGTGGGCTATATAAAATGTTTTTCTAACCACTTTGGCCACGTGGTTGTCAAATGAGAGATTGCTATCAACTTGGGTCCCCAGGTCCTTAATTACTTCTTCTGTACTTAATGGATTACCACCTATGTGGTAATTTGTGGGCACTTTGTTTTTGCCAAAGGGGATGACTATACACTTTTTCGCGTTTAGCTTGAGGCCATGGCTCGGGCACCAGTTGTCTATTTCTATGAGGCCCTTTTGGAGGATGCTTGTGTCGGCTGGAGAGTTGATTATGGCGCCCAGTTTGCAGTCATCTGCGAACTTGGTCAGCCACAGTCCTTCCGTGTTGGCCTGTACCTCCGAGAAATATATACAGAACAAGAGAGGTCACAGGACTGAGCCTTGTGGGACGCCACTTGTAACTGGTTTGGAGTCTGACATGGCTCCAGCAATTCTAACTATGTGGGTTCTGTCCTTGAGTCAGTTTGCAACCCCATCTAGTGACATAGGGGTTTATATTTAAACTGGTGAGCTTATATATAATGCCTGAGTGGAGTATTGTATCAAAGGCTTTTGCGAGGTCCAGGTAGGCTGTATGGACCACCTTCCCCTCGTCAATGGCCTTGGTGACTGTTTCAAAGAAATCAACCAGGTTTAAGAGGCAGGATCTGCCCTTAACAAAGGCGAACTGGGTAGGATCTAGTGTCTGTAGGTCCCCAATATCTTTATTTATGAGGTCCATGATGATCCTTTCCATAGCTTTGCAGACCAAGCTAGTCAGGCTTATGGGGTGATAGTTTCCAGGATCCGTTGAGGCACCACCTTTGTGGAGAGGGACCACTGTTGCTGTACGCCACTCTTTGGGTACATATCCTGTAGTAGGCTGAGATTGAACAGTAGTTTTATGTTTGGGTTTAGCTCTTCTTGGAGTTCATGTAGGAGGCAGCCCGGGACACCATCTGGTCCCATTGATGCTGTGTTTTTTGCTTTGGAGAGGGTGGCTCTTACCTGAGCATCTGAGATATCAGGGGGGCAGCACTCTGCTGGGATAGATATTTGGCCTTTGGTGGTGGGGGGGAGAAGTTTGTGCTGAATCTGTCAGCTAGGATGTTGGCAATGTCTGTGGGTTCGGTGTATTTTTTGTCATTTTGGACTAATTCTGAGCATATCTGGGAATTCCCACCCAGGTTCCTAACATAACTAAAGAAAGCCTTGTGATTATCCTTAGTGTCCTGTGCCATTTTTCTCTCGAAGCTGGCCTTAGACGATTTTATGAGTGCCCGTAGTTTTTTGCTAATACTGATCAGAGATGCCTTCCCTTTTTGGGATTTTGCTCTATCATGTAGTAGCTTCCTCCTTCTATTGTATAGTTTGTTTATGGCTGGGGTCCACCAGACAGGACGTCTGCCTTTGGAGGATTGGGTCTTGGTTTTATTTGGGATTGCATGATCCATGCATTCCTGAAGGTGTTCATAGAATGCGTTTATAAAGGATTCTGCGGTCTGGGCTGTATTTTCCACAGGCCCGGGGGCTTTGAAGGATTCCACCTCGGTTTTGAGGAGTGTGAAATTTGCTTTAGAGAAGTTTTTCACTGTGGTTTTCTGAGTAGGGGGTGGGGTCAGGATGTGAATATCCAGTGAGATTAGTTTATAGTCTGATCTTACCAGTGAGGGATATACTTCTTGTCTGGAGCATAGAGTCCCCATGTTGGTGATGATCAGGTCCAGTATGTTTTCCCCTCTTGTGGGAGTGGTAACAAGTTGTTCCATAGCACTTGAGTTTATAAATTCTAGGAACCTTTGGGCTAGGGTGTTGGAGCTAGAGTAATGCTCCCAGTCTATGTTTGGCTAGTTGAAGTCGCCCAATATAATGGTGTTTGGAGAGACCTTCATATTTTCCAGTGTTCTCAGGAAGGCCGAGTGGGGTTCCTGGGTTTGGGAGGGTGGTCTGTAGCAGGCTATAAACTGGAAGGCAGTTTTACCCACTGTTAGTTGCACATGGATAGTATCTGATGCTTCATGCTGTGCCACCAACCTGGAGGTGTAGGTATCTTTGACGAATATTGATACTCCCCCTCCTTTTTGTGGTTCGGTCCAAGTTTTGGGGCCGAAAAGCATGGTATGAGGTATAACCTGGTAGTGCAGGGGTGCTCTCGGGAGCCTTGAACCAGGTTTCTGTTACTGCAGATATCGATGTTCTCCATGCTAAGGAGAGTTTTGAGTGCATGCATCTTGAGGTTTAGACTTCTGGCGTTGAGTAGTATTACTCTTAGTTTCTTATCCCTTGTGATACCTATGGAGGTGGGTTTGTCTTTTGAGCCTTGCCTAAAAAAGGCACTATGGGGGTAGCAAGAACCTTTGCCAATATCCGAAAGCCCAAGGGTGACAGGTGCAAGCTGTCCCTAGTGAAGCATCATGACTTGTCGAGCATGTCATCCCAGGCTGACAGGCATTGGATCCCCTTTGAATGACACCAATACTTAAGCCAATTGTTGAAATTGATCATCTTGTCTTCATATTGTGGCATCATTCTTGGTGAGGGTAAGATACTACTCAAGGTCAGGGTCATACAGGCCTGGGCTACATGCTCAGAGAGCTCCTCTATGTCTCTTTTCATGTAGTCCAGGGAGGTACGTCTCAGGTCATTCACACCAGCATGGACAATGACTGAGTCATATTTGTACTTGCCTTGGAGTGATCTGAGTGCTTGTGTTATGTGGCGGATCCTAGCGCCCGACAGGCAGCTCACCGTGACCTTCTCCTTGTTCAGCCTGGTGAGCGGGACGTCAGTGTGCCTGACGATAGAGTCACCTATTACAAGTGTATCAGGTGTGTTGTTTAGCCTCAAGGGCTGTGACTGTTCGGCACACTGGCTTTGTGAGCTATGTGCTGCACATGTTTTGTTTTGGGGTAGCGGTTGCTTGGGTGTCTGCTTTGTAGGTCTCTGCTGCTTAGGAAGATTTTTATTTAGAGCCTCCGAGTATATTTTTGTGTGTTTATGTGTTTGGTTTGCTGTCGTGGTAGGTCTATGTGAGACTGGAATTGTAGTGAGTGTGGTTTCCTTCTCCTCCTGACTGGTTACGCCAGTACTGAGTTGAGAGAGCTTAGCCTCCAGTTTGGCTATATGGTTGCATCTCTCACGTGTGTTGGAATTTGTTGGGAGGAGGAGAGGGTTGTCTGTGTACATGAGGCAGTTGTAACATTGTCTCAAGATTCCCAGATTCACCAGCTGGACCAGAGAGGAGATTGACAACTGACCTTTGGACATGCTAGAATAGTATTGGGAATTCCTTTATAATTGAAAAAAGGGCCAATGGGGAACAAGGTACTCAAGGGGAGTTTGTGAGGGTGTAGTGCTTTTAATTTTTTAGTGCTGACTTATATAATTGCTTTAGTGAGCAAGTGCCAGGTAACTTAAATGCAATGTGTTACAGGTAACTTAAATGCAAAAACGACAAACAGTAACTTTCTTTCAAGCGAAACAAGGAAATAAGTACAGGAAAAGTGTGGCCTAAACATGCCCCTGTAGATCTGGAGTATGACTTTTCTTCTAAAGTCTCTTCCCATTAAGTCACATTTAGCACTCTATTTGCTGCAGCTGAAGCCCTGTCACTCTGCTTGAGGTGCTCCAATCCATGTATCATAAACCATCTCCCTTTGTCCGGCTGATGCTGTACAGAAAGATCGTTAAGACTGGTGTGCAGTACTTTGACTCCATCTGAACTGAGCTTCAAACTTTATCTTTCTGCCCACTTGAACAGCCTTTCAAAATCCTTCCTTAGACTTTTCATCCTTCTTCCACTGATGCACTTTTCTTTGCATCACCAGCAAAAGTAGGATCCTGTTTTCTCTTCCCTCAGGCAAGCTTAAAATTCCTATGTCTGACTCATAAAGTATTATGGTACTTTATCACCACATTCCTAATAATGCAACATTCACCAAAATCTCTTTGCCTTACCATTCAACCATGTTGCAGTCCATTTACTCACTGGTGATCTTACAGTCCTTGCAGGTGGCGTAACAGGTAGCACACTCATTTTTGGATCAGAAGGCTGTGGGTTTTATTCCCACACCAGGTAGATGGTTGCTGACAATGCAGTGCAACATGGGAGGGTGTCAGTCCCATCCCACTGCACCTATTGAATAGAGTAAGGGAAGTTTCCCAATGCCATGGTCAAATTTCCCCTTGTAGTATTAATACCCCTCAGATCTTCCCTAGACTAGTAGAACTAAGCCGGTCAGCAAAGGATAAATAAATAAAATAAAAATACTAAAAATTAATAAATGACATCATGGCAAAGAGTCAAAGTTGTTTATTGAACGTTCCATGCTTACCATTTAATTCATACTCAGTTGTCAATTACACCTGTAGTCTAGATTTAAAACTGGATCAGATTTAACTGAAAGCGCATTTAGCCATGAACTTGTGTTGGCTGCTGACTTGAGATTGTCATTCCAGCAAGATTTTCTCCATTCTTTCCCTGCCACCAGAGTTAGGCTAAGTATTCTGTAGTTCTCCAGAAGTTTAATGAACTTCCATCGTAGAAGGGTGCGACCCATCTGTCTTCCAGTCCTCAGGCACTCCCCCATGACTTTCTCCATTATTTTCCCTGCCACCAGTTTTAAGTTAACTATTATACCATGACCCCCCATTAATATTCCAAAACGTGCACGCTGATTGGCCAGCGTGCACGTTGTAAATCGACTTATACTAATGGAAAAAGGTCCGGTCGCCCGGACTTTTTCCATTAGTATAAGTTTCTCTTAAAACACTGTCTCGCTATGTTAAAAGAGTTTAACATAGCGACACAGGTTTAAAAAAAGCAACGGAGATCTCCGTTGCTTTTTTTTAAAGCTGTCTCGCTATGTTAAACTCCTTTAACATAGTGACACAGTGTGTAAAAACCAATGGAGATCTTGCTTTCTCCGTTGCTTTTTTTTAAACCTGTCTTGCTATGTTAAATGGGTTTAACATAGCGAGATAGCTTTAAAATAAGCAACGGAGATCTCCGTTGCTTGTTTTAAAGCTGTCTCGCTATGTTAAACCCATTTAACATAGCGAGACAGGTTTTAAAGCAGCGGAGAAAGCAAGATCTCCATTGCTTTTTACTGTTTCGCTATGTTAAATGGGTTTAACATAACGAGGCAGCTTTAAAATAAGCAACGGACATCTCCGTTGCTTATTTTAAAGCTGTCTCACTATGTTAAACCCATTTAACATAGCGAAACAGTAAAACGCAATGGAGATCTTGCTTTCTCCGTTGCTTTTGGCCACAGCTCTGATGTACTGCGTAGGCATGCGCAGTATATCAGAACTGCCGCGGATTCCAGCCAGCTGCGGAAGGGCAGCAAAGAGGCATTATACAATGCCATTATTTAAGAAAAGTAATTATTTCTTTTCTTAAATAATGTCATAGTATAATAGCAATAACCCTCCGTTGCTTTTTTTTAAAGCTGTCTCGCTATGTTAAACTCCTTTAACATAGCGACACAGTGTGTAAAAAGCAACGGAGATCTTGCTTTCTCCGTTGCTTTTTAAATTTGCGCTAGTTAAATGGGTTTAACATAGCGAGACAGTTTTAAATAAGCAACGGAGATCTCCGCTTGTTTTAAGCTGTCTCGCCATATTAAACCCATTTAACATAGCGAGACAGGTTTTAAACGGAGAAAGCAAGATCTCCATTGCTTTGTTTCACTATGTTAAATGGGTTTAACATAACGAGACAGCTTTAAAATAAGCAACGGACATCTCCGTTGCTTATTTTAAAGCTATCTCGCTATGTTAAACCCATTTAACATAGCGAAACAGTAAAAAGCAACGGAGATCTTGCTTTCTCCGTTACTTTTGGCCACAGCTCTGATGTACTGCGTAGGCATGCGCAGTACATCAGAACTGCCGCGGATTCCAGCCAGCTGCGGAAGGGCAGCAAAGAGGCATTATACAATGCCATTATTTAAGAAAAGTAATTAATTCTTTTCTTAAATAATGCCATAGTATAATAGCAATAACCCACTTCTGGGTGGTATGGGATTTACCCACGGTTGTCTTTGTTTGGCTTCGCCCTCGGGACCAAACCACGCCAACTGTGGGTAAATCCCGCATTACCCACACCCAGGCATGGGTTATTGCTATAGTCTACAGTGCTCAAGATATTTAATGATTATCACTTGTACAAGGGTGCCAACTTTCCAGTCATCCGATCCCCAGACACTTCTGCACTTGTGATCTGATGTGACACTGTAACTTTACATCTGTATGGGTTCATAGGAATATAATAGGCTAACGCCCACCATGGCATTTATAAGCCTAACCATGCAACACAACCCAAATGCATCCCTATGAATAATTGACATTTATTAGAAGGGGATATGGACCCAGGTGGACAGTAGTCTCTCCTTTGATAACCACATCACCACAGTAGTCAGGAAATCCTTCTACATGGCACACATCATCAAAAAAGGGTTCTCATCCAGGAAAAAAGAGGTCATTGTTCTCCTCTATTTGACACTCATTAGACCCATTATAGGGTACAACGCCCCCTTTGGAATGTACCTCACAAGACATCTGCAGCAGCTGGAAAGGCCACAGAAGTACCTCACAAAGAGGATTACTGGCCTCAAGCAGATGTCCTACACTGACCAACTCAAAAAACTCCAGTTTTACTCCATAGCATATTGCCTACTCCAAGGTGATCCGTGCCTAACATATAAATCTATGTCAAACCCAGAGCTGTTGGACATGCTGCACCTAAAGAAATCCCGATCTCTCCAAGCTACATGCTCTAGGGACCTAAACCTTGTCACCACAATAAACAGGACATCCTGGAGGGATAGATTCCTGTCCCAGAGACTTCCCATACTCTAGAACAAGCTACCCATCTATGTCAAGCAAAGTTCCTCATTATCACTCTTCAGGAAAATTCTTGATGAGTGGATGGGAAATAGGAAATACACTCCGGGAATAAGTCTGTGGCTCTGCGTGCCAGGGGCACAGAAAAATAACTTTCTTCGGTGGCATAAGCCAGGGAACCTTGTTGGCTAGGCTTACTTAGGTCCTTGGGCCAATGGCCTAGTACCTTCCTATGAACCAATGAAGTTTCTAGAGGTTATGGGGGGTATGTTGGTTTGGACATTACTGTCTTCCTCTGCCTCTGTTTGTCAGACATGGGTGCCAGACCCAGGATGAATTTTTGATTTCCTATCCATTGGTCAAGGTTACTCTTAAATAGGTTTAGGTGCAGGCTTTGCTTCACATGGATGGGGGCCTGCTCCAAAGCATGGGAATATCATGAAACATATATCTGTCTTGCAAACATTTCTTATTTCTGTCACAAGCAAAATTTAAATCCTTGGATCTTCTGGTTCTGATGGAGTTAATTTTGCAGATGTACAAAAAATATATCAGAGCTGGATCCAAGGACATCTTGTATCCCATGCATAAATTGCCTCTCAGTAACATGTAGGAGACTGAGCACAGAGAAAGGACTTTAAGGCAATCCATAGATAACATTGTGTTTATATCTGGGACTTTCCTGGTACGAAACCTTTGTAGGTGCTCTAACTGTTGTATATGTCTGTTCAAGTACATGCTGAAGGGGGCATTATACTCGATGATGGGTCTGATAAGTGCCAAATAAAGTGGCACTCTGGCTTCCTTGTACCTGAATGCCATGCCCTTACTTATAAGTCGAGCAACATAGAATAATTTTCTTACTACATTGGCCACATGTTGGTCAAGGGACAGATTACTTCTATATATGTTCCCAGATCCCTGACTACCAGCTCAACACTTAGGGGTGTTGTATCAGTGGAGTAAACAGCCTCAGTGGCAGTTTTTCTAAAATACACTATAATGAATTTCTTGGCATTGAGTTTTAATCTGCAACTTTGGCACCAGTCATTTGTCTGTTTTAGACCCCCTTGTAAGATGTCTGTCATGGGGGGATCTATGATAGCTCCCAGTTTGCAGTCTTGTGAACTTGGTCAACCAAAGGCCCTCGACATTAGCCTTGGCTGCCGAGAAGTAGATGCCAAACAGGAGAAGTCCTAACACAGAGCTATGAGGTACTCCACTGGTGACCAGTCTCTTAGTGGAGGTAGTCTCACCAATCCTGACTTCCTACATCCTGTCTGTGAGCCAGTTGGTAATCCAGCTAGTTATGTAGGGGTTTATATCTAGTTTGGTGAGCTTGTCAACTATACCTTAGTGGGGTATTGTTCTGAAAGCCTTAGCCAGATCCAGTTAAGCAGGAGGGTAACAATAATCATATCAACAGAATTAAATATGGAAGATAATGAGGTATAAGGAATTCTGTTGCTAAGATCTGAATGTTTCCCCTCATCAACTGCCATGATAACCTTGTCAAAGAATTCCAACAGGTTTAGTAGGCATGCTCTTCCCTTAACAAATCCAAACTGGGTTGGGTCCTGTGTCTGAAGGGTACCTACATTTTTTTTTTTTTAATCATTTCCATGATAATTTGTTTCATGGCTTTGCATATTAGATTAGACAGATTAATAGGTCTGTAGTTTTTAGGGTCAGTTGTTGGTCCACCTTTACGAAGTGAGAAAGACTGGGTGTTTGCTTTGCCACTTGTTCTATTTAGGTGAAGGACTTCAAAGAGTGCGAAGTCATTCACAACACAGAAACCTAAGCAGAGAAAACCCATCAGGAATCTGTATGACCCCGAGCAGAGATGTCATCTTTGCTCCTCTTCCCTGCTCAGTGTAATCCACTCCCTTAAAAGCTGCCTCTCTCCGTGGGATCTTATCCATTTCCTCACTGTAAAGCACACAGTGGCATGTATACTGTTTACTAATGGAGCATTCACCTGTACCCCCTCATTACCTTGGTTAGGGCTACATGCATAATTTTATCCTTTCTGATAGATTCTGCATCAGCTGGCTGAACTCATCATGGTCCATGACACGAATCAATCCCAATACCCCTGCACTCTAGACCTTGAGACCCCTCAGCTTGCTGTTGGTGGAGTTTGGTCCTCCATTGAACATTAAGCTCCTACTTCTCTTACCCCCGTTACCTTGTTTTCTCTCCCAGTTTAATTTTCCTTCTCCCTTGTTGTATCTGAGATAATTCTATGTACTGATGAATTGTATTTCCTCCTCCTTTCAATAATCTAACCACAAGGGAACCTACCCTAGCTTCTGACCTTTTGTGGTTTCTCACCAACTCTATGGAATGGCATTCCTTTTCCTTGGTAACCACATAATGGATGCCTCCATTATGTAGATTGCCACTCCTCCCTCCATCTCTCTCCCCTCTCTGTTATGCCTAAAGAACCTATAACCCAGCATTCTCATATCCCATCTGTGTCTTGTCACTGTCCTATGCCTCTGCAGTAGTAGCACTGTCCGCTTTCCCCTCCTGCACCATTGCTTGAAGTTTACCTGACTTCCTTCTCAGACTCATTACAGTGCATAACGACACTATTGAGCTATGATAAATATTCTATTTATTTATATATTTCTTTCTTTATATTTATTAAACAGGTAAGCCCACTGCACGTGTCCCTTTTCAAAGGTGAGTCAGTAGCATTTGTCTTTGTTTGTTCCTCTGCTCTCTTCAGTGTATACTTTATTTTATTGCTTAGAGACTATACAGCTAGTTCTCCCTTTCCCACATGTGACATCCTCACAGTTTCATAAATCATACAAGTACTACACTGACACACCATTAGTATCCCCCTCTAACACAACACACAACACAAAGAGGGCAGCTGACACTTTTCCCCACTGTAGGTACAACTCTGGTTTGAGCATTGCTGCCCCTTTAAGATAAATTGAGATGATCCATGACATGGAGTTTGTCTGTATGACAGGGTTTTCCGTCATCATCTTAGCAGTCTTGAACCCTTCACCCTCGTCCAATGACGCAGTCAGTCAACAGATACTTCAGTGCTCTCCTTCTTTAGTGTTGTGGCTGCTGGTGTGGGTAGCACTTCTGAGAATGTTATTGCCACCGCTCTTCCTTATTCAGTTACACAGTCAGTCATTATATGCCTCAGTCCTCTCCATCTTTGGTTTAGTGGTTGCTGGGACAGATAACACTTCTGCAAATGTTATATCACTAACGCCATACACAGTGAAGTCTCTCTGCCATCTCCCTGGTCTTGCTTGCTACCATCTCCACTATGTCCTCTGACCAGGCATGAGTGCCTGCATGCACCACATCATCTGTCCACCCCTCCTCTTTGGTGACCATTAGTAACTTCTTCCCATGTAAGTTTATACCCCAACACCACTTTTTTGTAATCTGTTTTTTCGGTTCCCAATTGACTCCATGTAAGCAGCAGGCCTAAAGTACTTAATGCTAGAAACCACAAGGGAGAGTAAATCATTGCTCCAGTCACATATTGATGGACTGGAGAATGCAGTATGAAATGAGAAGACCACTAAGATGGAGTAGTCATCACACACTATAGCTCAGCCTAAGGGTATTAGCAATGCTGGGCCATACAGAGATTCCTTAATTTCATAACAGCTGGCTATAATAGTACGGAACTGTGCCTCAGATGGGTACATAACAACTTATTCAACAATGGTACAATGAAAGTCATAATACTAAATGTACAATCCTAAAATGCCAAAATGTTGAAACTTTATAATAATAAACTTTAACTTTATAACTTTCATAACTTTATAATGTTGAACTCAAAATACCTACTAACAACATACATGTACTAAATGTGTGCATTGCACTAGTAAACAGATGGTTCCCAAACAATATCACTCCCCTGTTACTGAAACTTGAAAATGAGCACTAAAATGGGTTCAGCAGGGGAAGCAAGTCCAGTCCATAAATATGTAGGAGAATAAATAATTTGATTAAAACATTTTAAGATTTCAGTGTATTACATTCAGTATTATGATTTTCATTATATTCCTTTTCAGTAAACTGATATGGACTTACTTCAGACATCCCTTCATGAGCACAGAGAAAGAAGGAGAGCTGTGAATGAACTGAAGGGATGACTAATGGGTTTGTGGAAAGTTTAAATGGTGTTTTAGTTCGAACAATAATTCTTTACCTCAAGTAAGTGGCCAAAGACAATGACATATCCACTTTGTCTAAAAGGGAAGTGGTATAGAAGCTGATTTTTAGGATATATAAAAAATGAAGGACAGATCTCTAGAAAATGGGTGATAAAGGGGTATTTATCTATTTATTCATTCATTCATTCATTGACTGGGGTAGAACATTGATCTCAAAGGCTAATTTCATGCACAGGATATGAAAAGCGTAAGTAGAAGCAGAAGTGGGTTAGTTTAAAAAGAATACAACATTCCATGCCTGAAATGCTCCTGTCTCTGGATTTCTCCTTTCCCACAGCTGAACAGATATCATTTTAAAAAAAGTAAATAGTGTAGGTCTACTCCTGTACTTTAAGAACGACTAGATTAAGACTAGCTCTCATGCATTGCACACTACCGGGTCCCCCTCTCCTCCCCCCTCTCCCTTCTATTGACTATAGACCTCAACCGTAGTACTGGTAAGTCACTGTAACCTTTATTACGATAAGCCTGAACATCTGTTGCCTAACTACTGCTGGGATTTGATTACATATTAGTGTATAACGTCTCTTTTCTACAACTTCACCTTCCACAGGCTACTCTACTCTCTATATCCTCTAATTTACTCTTCTGATATTACTCCTCATTTTCAAGGTTCATTAGACAAACTGCCCTGTAGCTTACCCTTATATTTCTCTGTTTATGGTATTTATTTAGTACTGATCTGCTATACTTACCTAAGCTGATTGTCTCTGGTAACACTCCACCTAGTTCATAGGTGTTAACTAGGCTAACCACCGCAAAAGCCTTTTTAAACCTATCCATGCATCTCATATCTCTGACAAGTTCTGATACTCTTGATAAGTGTAAGCATGGGCCTGGGAGATTAACCATTTACAGGTTACCAGTGTCCTTTAGGGACATAGGTGCCAAACCAGGGATAAATTCCCAATTTCCAATCCAATTGTCCAAGGTGCACTTGAATTGGGTTAGGGAGGAACTCTGCTTCACATGGATGGGAAGCCTGTTCCATAGACAGTGTAGTCTCTGTGATACATACCTATCTCACCAGCAGGCCTTATTTATATCACAGGCAAGGTTTAAGTCTTTAGAATGGGTCATTCTGGTGCTGTTTGTTTTGTGGATATGCAGGAGGTCCATCAGAGTGGGGTCTGACAATGCCCTATATGCCAGGCATAGATCTCTCCTCAAAAGCCTGCAGGAGACAGAATACAGGGATAGGGCCTTGAGGAGGTCTGCATGTGACATTTTACTTACGCCCTGTATTCTTTTAGTGAGGAACCTCTGTGGACATTCCGATTGTTGAACATGTCTGGTTAGGTACATACCAAAGGGGGCACTGTACTCAATGATAGGTCTGATGAATGCCAAATACAGTGGAACAGACTTCCTTGGACTTGGATGCCATAGCTTTGTTTATAAGTTGCACAACACAGAATGATTTCCTCACCACTATACACATATGATGGTCAAAGGCTAAATTACTATCTATGTGTGTCCCTAAGTCCCTGACTACTGGGTCAACTCTAAGGGGTGTGTTGTCAATATGATAGTTACCAGGGATGGATGACTTCCCAAAGGATACTATTATATATTTTTGCCAATTAGTTTTAGTTCATGGCTCTGACAACAGTTGTTTGTCTGTGTCAGCCCTTCCTGGAGAACATTTGTGTCAGTGTGAGATGCAGTGACAGCTCCTAATTTGCAATCGTCTGCAAATCTAGTCAGCCAGAGACCACTGACATTGGCCTTGACTTCTGAGAAGTAAATGCCAAAAAAAGTGGTCCAAGGACTGATCCCTGAGGGTCTTCACTTGTGACAGGCCTCTATGTAGAGGTGGTCTCCCCAATTCTAACTGCCTGGGTCCTGTCTGTGAGCCAGTTGGCTATCCACCGGGTGACATACAGGTTTGTACCTAATCTCTTGAGTTTGTCAACAATTCCCAAGTGGGGTATTGTGTCAAATGCCTTGGTCAGATCAAGGTAGGCAGTGTGAATGATTTTGCCCTTATCCATTGCTTTGGTGACCTTTTCAAAGAAGTCCACCAGGTTGTGTAGGCATGATCTGCCCTTGAAGAAACCAAACTCGGTTGGATCCAGTGTCTGGAGGTTTACTATATCTCTGTTGATCATCTCTATGATAATTCTTTGCATGGCTTTACATATAAGACTGGTGAGACTTATGGGTCTGTAGTTTCCAGGATCTGTAGATGGCCAACCTTTGTGCCGAGGGATGACTGTTGCCTTTCTCCAGTCATAAGTCATGAAGCCTGTTTGGAGGCTACAGTTAAACAGTAGTTCCAGAGGGCCTGATAGATCATGTTTCATGCTATTTAGAAGGTATCCTGTCTGGGCCCATTGATGCAGTGTTCTTGGTCTTAGAGTATTAAGGACCTGTTCCCTAGTGCCAGTAAGGGGTGTTATATTTGATGATATTCCCTGAGGAAAGGCTGAGGGGGAGAGAGAGGGGTAAAGTTGGAGCTGAATTTATCAGCCAGGAGGTTTGCTATATCTTTTGGCTCAGTACAGGTGGCTCCATTTACAAAGAGCTCTGCACACAATTGTGTCTTGCCTTTGAGACTGCGGACATAGCTAAAGATTTAATTTGATGAGACTGCTTTTATCCTGCTGGGTGCTGTACCTCCTAATTTTTGGCATGATTTTCTTCCTCCTGCTAAACAGCCTATTGATTTTGTGATTCCACCAGGGTGGCTTGTTTTTTTGAGTTAGTTCTGTACTTCTTCCTGGGGAGTACAACTGCCTCTATGCAGCAATTAGCATGCTTGTAGAGAATTTCTGTGAACTGTTCTGCATAGGCACCAGTGTTTTCAGGGTTTATGGGTGCTTAAAATTTTGCCAGGGTCTCACTTAATAGCAGGAGGTTAGCCTTAGAATATTTCCTGAATATTCCAAGTTTAACTGGGGGGGGGTCCAGGTTATTTTTTTACTTCAAAGGAGATCATTTTTTGGTCTGATCTTACCAGGGAAGGCATTACAGTATGGGGTGTGCAGCGTTCTCCCATATTAGTGAGGCTCAGATCCAGTATGGTTGCATCCCTGGTTGGCGTACTGACTATCTGGTCCAGGGAGTTTGTATTTACAAAATCTAGGAATCTGTACGTGTACATTTGGTGTCCTATAGGATTCCCAGTTAATAGTGGGGTAATTAAAGTCACCCATGAATATGGTATTGGGTTGGATGGTTAGTGTTTATAGTAAGTTTAAATACATGGTATGGGTTTCCTGGGTTATAGAGGAACTAGAGTACCACTTCTTGGGTCATTGCAAGGAAGTGCTATTGGATTTTGCCTATGGTGATTTCAACATAGAGCAGCTCAAGTGCATTGTCCTGTTTGACCAGCCTTGAAGTATATTAATTTTTGATGTAAATAGAGACACCTCCACCTTTAGTCCCTGCCTGTGAAGTAGCTAGCCTAAATGTGTGGAAGGCATTATAACCTTGCACTGTTCATGTGCTCTCTGTGGCTTTAAACCATGTCTCAGTGACTGCACACATGCCAGCATTCTCTAGGGTAAAGAGAGCTTCTGGGGAGTGGAGTTTGTTGTTTAGACTCCTATCACTGAGCAGTAACACCTTTAGATTTTCTTGGTTCAGCCGGCTACTCTCAAGCTCACTCCAGTCCCCTACTCTACCCCCATTCCCATCCACCCTGCCTTCCTTACATTTATTGCTATCCAAACCACACCCCTTGCCTATCTCACCTCCCCATCTGTCAATCACCATTACCCACACCCACATCCCAATCCCCTCTTTACACTCCACTCATTTAACATGACCTACCCTGTCTCTTTCTCTTCTATTCAACTAATTGCTGAACCTCAACACATTGTCCTCCCTTCTTACCCACACCCCCCTCACACAACTATTTATAACACCAAGTATAACTACTTAATATATCACAGACAAAATCTATTACAACAATAACCCACTTTCTATGTCTTCTTATTCTAGCTTACCATACCACCTCTTACCATTCACACCACATTGCAAACTACCCCTCTCCAACTCGGTCTTATAAGCAGAACCTTTATCACTTCAGCTTAACTATTCACATCTCCCCTCAGCTTTTCAATATCTCCAAAGCACTACTCTTTACATTTAGATATATTCACACCCATATATAAAAAAACACAAATCCAAAGCAGCACCAACAAATGACCAAAAATTGGAAAGGCCAGTGATAAAAACACTTTAATTAATAATATTAATATTCACACCCATACCTCTGTATACAGTTTATAAAAAAATCACAGACTATTATCCAAACTACGGTTCCTTCTCCTCCATTCACTCACCCAAATTAAGCTCCAAGCTGAGATCCACTGTAACCCAAACCCGATGCTTACCACTCCCCACCCATCCAAACCTCTCCCTCCACCACACCTCACCCAAATAAACTAACCCCTCAATTCCTCACCCCACTATAGACCACCAATAAGATGCAGCTCTGATCTATTCCTAACCAATTTCAACCTTAGAAACATAAACAAAGTTCATGAATTCCATGCAGCCCTTGTCCTGTACTCTCCAAGACACTGTCATTATAACTGAAGCCTGGCTAATGCCCCATATAACAAATGAGGAAATACTTCCCAATGGGTACAGCATATTTAGGTTAGATAGGTTATCCAAAGAGGGCAGTGGTACTGCCATCATCTTTAATGACTCACTCAAACTAATGCAACTAAACTCCACCCCACTGGATCTCCCCAACTCTGAAATACTAATTACATGTCTAGAAATGAACCCCCATCAGTCTATAATTATCATTGCTGTCTACCAACCCCCAGGTAACAACCTACCTTGCACAGAAAATATTCTCTGTTGGGTTTTTACCACCTTTACCCAAGAAACAATAATACTAGGAGACTTTAACATAGACTGGCTTACCTGTTCCGCCAAAAATCCCACCAACTTTATAAACTTATACAACTTCTGTCAAACCATTAATTACCTCATTTGCATAGATAAACATTCTAATAAGCAATATATACTAGACTGGATTCTGATAAATAAACCCAATATTGGTTATGAAGGCGACTGCCTTCCAGATATCCTTAGCGACCACTGCCCAACCTTTCTTCTCAGGAAATGAATACACACAGCTAAAACATCTCATTCAAACACATCCACAACAAAAAACTTCTCCCCCTCGATGTTTAATTCCCTGCTACAGCAATATGACTGGTCACCATTAAAATTCCTTCAGTTAGACCTCACTGTACAGTATTTTACTACGGCGTTCCTTGAAATACTTCATACCTTAGCTGCCATTAGAAAAATTTGCACCAAATCCAAGCAACTACCATGGTTAACTAAAGAGACTAAACTTCTACTCAAACAAAGGGATAAATCCTGGACTCTACCATAATAACAGAAACAGAAATTAAGCTAACCTCCTACCAACACCTAAGAAATCAAGCTAAAAGACAAATAAAAAAAGGCAAAAATACATACTTCCACATGTCAGCAAAAACACCAAAACAACCTTCAGAAATTTTGGCAAGCCATTAACCACCTTCTAAACCCAGGAAAACCTACTACCCCTGCACCATCATCCAACAGCACAACAGAGTGTATAGCTACACAATTCAATACCCACTTTATTAACTCTAAAACGTCCTTGCTAAACAACAGTGCGAACGCACCACTATCTATACCCATCCCCATCCCAATTGAATGTAACCGTAACTCTTTCTCTCTTAAGCCAATCAAAACTAGTTATATAAAAACCTCTTAAGTAAATTACATCCCTGCACTCTTGCAGCTAATCAACTGCCCACCGAAGTTCTAAAACTTGCCAGTGCAACCATCTCCTACCCCATATCTATTCTAATCAACCGCTCCATCTCTGAACAGTACATACCTCTCCTCTGGAAAATATCTCATATCATACCCCTTCACAAAGGTGACCCCTCCACTGACCTTTCTAACTATAGACCAGTGATCATTCTCTCACCATTAGCCAAAATCTTAGAGAAATGCATACATCAACAAATCCTTGGACAACCTATTATCCAACACACAACATGGATTCCGACCAAGAGATAGTACAAATACTGCTTTTATAAGCTTCACAAACACTGTAAATTTCCTGAAAAATAAAGGCTAACTCATCTCAGCAACCTTCCTTGATATGTCCAAAGCTTTCGGCATAGTATCACACCACACACTTCTCAACAAGCTTGCCTCATATCTAAGTACAGCATTCCTAACTTGGTTTCATAGCTATCTCTCTAACCGACAACAAGCCACCAAATGGGATAACAAACTCTCCCCCTTCTACCCATCACTGCTGGAGTCCCCCAAGACTCCATCCTCGGACCTCTTCTTTTTATCATATTTAACAATAACCTTAGCACCTCCATACAGCTCGCTTCTATCATTCAATACGTTGATGATGCCTCTCTCATCTGCTCTGCACCTCTCCATTAAAGAACTACAAGAAAAAACTCAAAACACCCTCCAAGACATAGAAAACTACCTATCTGAATATTAAGTCATATTAAACCCCAACAAAACCTAGCTCATGGTCTTCAGTAGTACTACTGTAAAAAACACACCATCCCCTTTCATTATCTACTCCTGCAATGGAGCAAATATCGAAACAGTCAAGCAAACTAAACTTCTACGTGTTACAATAGATAGTCTAAAATTCAATAAACATATAGCACTAACAATCAAAAAAGTCCATATAAAACTTGGTGCACTCTAAAGGGTAAAACCCTATCTAACCAAGTACACCAGAATATCAACTGCCTGATCCCACCTCCTATCAGCCCTACTTTACTGTTCCCAAATCTTTACCACCCTACGTAAATCAGATTTGTACAACCTCAAAACCTATTATAACAAAATAGTCAAATTTGCCTCAAACCTACTTCACAGATCGCATCACTGCAACATTCCTCACTGACTTAACTGGATCGAACTACTCAACTTACTGTCAACCAGCTAATAATCACTCATAGAGTCATCTACAAACCTGACAATTGCCCTCTCAGACCTTGTCCAACCATATACAAACCTCAGGTCCTTTAGATCATCTGACATTAATGCTCAATGTAACTAACTCATGGAGACTCCTTATATTCCTATAAAATAGCCAAAACCTGGAACTCTCTTCCCCAGTATATTCTAACTAATCCTGATGCTCTCAGTTTCAAACTACTAAAAGAATATTATTCTAAACAATGGCTACGTTCCTGCACATCTCCATGCTAATTTCACTCTACGCCCTCCTCTTCTCTACTCTCAGTAGGCTACATTGCACCACTAGCATAAACTTCTCCCCAGTGACACAATAAATATCTTACTCTATCCTATAAGACAACTGGCTACTATCTACCTGTGATTGTTTTTATATTATACAAATATAAGCAAAAAAAATTAGTGTGTTCCACAAATATGGCATAGATGTTCTCTGATTTTTTTCTCATTACCTGAATGTTGTGTACATGCTTGGCTGTATCTTTAACAAAGTAAGTAATGCTTAGTGTGTATCCTTTAATGATATAAATAATGCTTAGTGTGTATCCTTTAATGATATAAATAATGCTTAGTGTGTATCCTTTAATGATATAAATAATGCTTATTGTGTATCCTTTAATGATATAAATAATGCTTAGTGTGTTTTCTCTTCATGTCACTGTAAATCATTATGTCATGTAATTTTGGAACTTTTCTCCCTGGGTCTTGGCAGTTTCTTCGGGGTGTTATTTGGGCAGGAGTTGGGTGTTGAGAGATTCCCTGGGTGAAGAATGTGGTTCATAGTATTCTGGAATATACTGGGGTTTCTGGTTTCTGTACTTAGAGGTGTGTGGCAAAATTTTTTTTTATCAACGTGTATGTGTTGTTTGGCTAGATTGCAGAGTTTCCTGTATTTTTCGTAGTGTGAGACAGAATTAGTTTTGGTCCAGATTTCCCAGGAAGAATCTTTGTTGTGGACAAGAGACTGTGTAGAGTTGGTGAGCCAAGGAGAGCAAGGAGATTTGACTCATAGTTCTGGGAGCTGTTATCCTTTCAACTTAATAAGATTATAAAAGCAATATTTAAAAAATGTCCCTACTTTTGGACCTTTGTCCCCCCATTATTTTGGGTTTTGTCCACATTTCTTGTACTGAGAGGTTGAGAGGTATGCAGGCCATCTCACATGAAACTTATTCAGTCTCCCATAAGATAGCATCCTAGGTGATTGCTGGATACATAAAGACTTAAGACACTGAAGACCACCAGCCCCGGAGAGTCTAGGAGTATGCAACAAGGTGGCAATCGTAGCTGGGATCAGGCTGAAAAACAGGCGATGTAGAAGTGAGGTAAATAACGTAAGCAAGAAATTACACGGGAAGTGTCCTGATTGGTCTGTATCACAGTAATCAATAATTTGTGAGTCTCATCATTAGAATACTGACTCTTACACTCTCTTCCGGTACAAAAGATCTGCAACCGATATATCTAAGCACAGCAAGCAGTCAGATACAAAATAACAAGCTGGACTTATAGAAATGCTATTTTAATAAAACAAAGCTTTCGGGAGCACAAATCCCTTCATTAGTGTGTATAAAATAGAATATGAAAACTTTCATTTAAATACTAAAACAAGCAAAATCACATGGTATAAGCCCCCCATGAGAATACAGACATGGTTAAAAACAATCAACACATCAAAAGGCCATTAGTACAATGTTAAAGTGCACTTAGTAATAGCTTACTTAAGAGACATTTGCTTTAACTTCAGAACTGGTTTTAATGTAACCACTGTGTTGAAACCAGGAGAAGAATCAGTGTTCAAACGCAAGATCCATTCATACTCCAGCAGTTCTAACTTGTTATTATGGTCACCTCCTCTTATAATTTTACCAAGGTTTGCATCACTCTGAACCTATGTGTATGCTCTGGGCCACTATCTATGACATGCTTAGCAACAGGATTGGTTAATCCTTTCCTTCTAATATCAGAGTGATGTTCAGTAATACGGTCCCTTAGCCTCCTAGTTGACTTTCCTACATCGAAGGAGGGACAGGAACAACACATCACTAAATATACTATAAAAGCTGTATTACATGTGGCACAAGACTTGAACAAATATTTCTTTTTAGTTACTGGCTGAATAAACTCACTGTCCTAACTTATAAACTTACAGCTAGAACAATTTAGACATGGAACAGTTCCTTTCTTATTAAAATTTACATAAGAAATAGCTTCATATCCTTGTAACAGAGACGTTGTTTTAAGTTCCTACAATTCCTAAAAACATATTTGGGTTTATTACTGATATACTTATCTATCTCTGGCATTGCTTTTAATATCACCCAGTTCTTGGCAGTGATATCCATTACAGCATGTGAAGCTCTATTATAGCTCATAATGTACCTAAGCTCCAGATTTTGCTTGCTACTACCTATGCTGCTCCCATCTAAACCCACATATGAAGAGGCCCTTAACATTAACCCGCCCAAGCAACAAGGACCTCCAAAGCTGAAACGCAAACAAATACCAGTCATAACCTAAGTGTCACATAGCTCACAACACCAGTGTGCCACCCAACAACAGCCCCTAAGGCAAGACAACATACCCAACATTTTAGTCATAGGTGACTCTATAGTCAGGCACACTGATGTCCCACTCAGCAGGCTGAACAAGGAGAAAATTATAGTCAGCTGCCTGTAGGGTGCCAGGATCCACCACATAACGTATGCACTCAAGTCACTCCACAAGTACAAATAAGACTCTGTCATTGTTCGTGTTGGAGTGAATGACTTGAGATGTACCTCCCTGGACTACATGAAAAGAGACATAGAAGAGCTCTCGGATCATGTGGCCCAGGCATGTATGACCCTAGCCCTGAGTAGCATCCTGCTTTTGCCCAGAATGATACCACAGTATAAGGACAAAATGATTGACTTCAACAATTGGCTAAGCTTCTGGTGTCATTCAAAGGGGATCCAATATCTGCCTGCTTGGGACGACATGATCGATAAACCACGATGCTTTGCCAGAGATGATCTGCACCTCTCACCCCTGGGATTCAGGTTACTGGCTAAAGTTCTTGCCACCCCTATAGTGCCTTTTTTAGGCAAGGCTCAAATGACAAAACCATCACCGTAACAGATACAAGCATGCAAAATCTGAAGGTAATGCTACTCTATGGTAGAAGTCTAAACCTCAAAATGCACTCTCTCGAGGCACTCCTAAAAATGGAGAACATCGATATCTGTGCAGTAAATGAGACCTGGTACAAGGCTCCAGAGAGCACCCCTGCAATACCAGGCTACAACTCTTACCACACTTTTCAGCCACCAAACCAAGACCGAAACACTAAAGGTGGAGGAGTGTCCATATTCACCAAGAATATTCACACCTCCAGGCTAGTTGCCCAACACAATGCATCTGACATTCTCCAGGTGTAACTAACACTAGGTAAGACTGCAATCCAAACTGTAGCTTGCTACAGATCCCCCACCATGCCCCAAGATTCTCACTACACCTTTCTAAACATACTGGAAAATATTAAGATACAACCAAACACCCTAATACTGGGTGATCATAACTACTCTGCCATTAACTGGGAAAACTACTCGGGTACCAACAACTTTTCCCAATGGTTCTTGGAATTCATAAATTCCAATGCCCTGGATCAACTAATCCATTGTCCCACCAGGAGCTCCAATATCCTAGACCTGGTCATTACCAACATGGGAAATAGATGCCCCACACCAATGGTCACCCCCTCATTGGTCAGGTCTGACCATAAGCAAATCACCCTTGACATCCACATCCCACCCCCACCCCCCAGTAAGGAAACCTCTGTAAAAAACTTCTCCAAAGCCAACTTCATGCTACTCAAGTCAGAACTGACAAACTTCATGACACCCATGCAGACAGGAGCTGAAAGCTCAACTGCTGAACCCTACACTAAGGCACTGTACGAGCACATCCACTCGTGCATGAATTGTGCCATTCCAAATAGAACCAAGAGGATCTCCTCCAAAAAAAGGAAGGCAATCCGGTGGTCCCCTGCCATAAATAAACTATACAACAGAAGGAAGAAACTGTTGCAAAAAAGAGGAAAATCCCAGGATACAAAAAACTCCCTTAACCGCCTCAGTAAGAAGCTGAGATCCCTCATAAAATCCTCCAAAGCTAGTTACGAAAATAAAATTGCCAAAGATTCCAAAGACAATCACAAGGCATTCTATAGTTATGTCAAGAATCTAAATGGCAATGCTCAGATATGCTCTGCGCTACAACAGAATGGCATTAAATATACTGATCCCAAGGATATTGCCAATATCCTGTCAGATCGATTTAGTGCCAACTTCACCCCCCTCTCACCCCCTAAAGGGCCCATCTCAATACCAAAAGACTGCCAAATTCCGGTAATCATGGCCACACAGGTATAAACCGCACTCTCCAAAGCTAAGAATACAGCATCCATGGGATCAGATGACATCCTAGCCTGTGTACTACATGAACTACAAAATGAACTGGCACCTCACCTAAGTGCCATGTTTAATCATAGCCTCACTTCAGGTTTCGTGCCCATTGAGTGGTGCACAGCTACAGTTATTCCACTCCACAAGGGGGGATCCACCTTGGATCCCAGGAACTACTGTCCCATCAGTCCGATGAGCCTGATCTGCAAGGGCATGGAACACATTATCATGGAACTTATAAACAAAGACATTGGCAACCTTCAAACACTGGACCTCACCCAGTTTGGGTTCATGAAGGGCCGATCTTGTCTCCTGAACCTGATTAATTTCTTCAAATCAGTCTCCAGAGCTGTGGACAAGGGTAAGGCGGTCCACACAGCCTATCTGGACCTCACCAAGGCCTTCAAAACCATCCCCCTCTCTGGAATCATAGATAAACTTACTAAGCTGGGCATAAATACGTACGTCACTCGATGGGTTGCCAATTGGCTTACTGACAGAACCCAGACTGTAAAAGTAGCTGACTCAAAATCCAGCTCCAGACAAGTGACAAGTGGAGTACCTCAGGGTTCAGTCCTGGGACCTCTCTTGTTTGGCATCTACTTCTCTGAGGTACAGGCCAACACTAAGGGACTCTGGCTAACAAAGTTTGCAGATGACTGCAAACTGGGAGCCATTATTGAATCCCCAAATGATGTGTATATTCTACAAAAGGGCCTTACAGAAACAGATGCTTGGTGCCAGAGCCATGGGCTCAAGCTTAATGCCAAGAAATGTATAGTTATCCCCCTTGGGAAAAACCATGTACCCATGAATTACCACATAGGTGGCAGTACACTAAACACAGAAAGTGTGATGAGAGACTTTGGGACACAGGTGGACAGTGGTCTCACCTTCGATAACCACATTGCCACAACAGTCAGGAAATCCTTCTGTGTGGCACACCTCATCACTAAGGGCTTTTCATCCAGACAAAAAGGAGGTCATTGTCCCACTGTACTCATCCCTCATTAGACCCATTATACAGTACAACACCCCATTTGATATGTACCTCACAAGACATCTGCAATAGCTGGAAAGGCCGCAGAAATACCTCACTAAAAGTATCACAGACCTAAAGCAGATGCCCTATGCTGACCATCTAAAAAAACTCCAGCTATACTCTGTGACATATCGTCTACTCAGAGGCAATCTCTGCTTAACATACAAGGCCATGTCAAACCCTGAGCTGTTGGACATGCTCCACTTAGAGAAATCCCAATCCCTTAGAACCACACACTCCAGGGATCTAAACCTTGTCATCACAATGAACAAAACATGCTAGAGGGATAGGTTCCTGACCCAGAGACTCCCCATACTCTGGAATAGACTGCCCATACATGTCAAGCAGAGCACCTCCTTGGACCTCTTCAGAAGGAACCTTGGCAATTGGATGGCAAGATAGGAAATTCACCCTGGGGATCACGTCAGTGGCCCTGCTAGACAGGGGTCCAGGGAAGTAAATACTGTGGGAAGAAATATCCAGGGAATTGTTATGGCTAGGCTTTTATAGGCTCTAGGACTGATAGCCTCGTACCAACCTATGAACCTAGCTATTGGATTAGAGAAAAAAGGTTTAGCCACTATTATCTCTTTCACCTAAAACTTCCCATTCCATATTTTCCAAGAGACACTCATCTTAGCCCCTGATTTTGAAATCACACATCTCTTTCATTTGACAAATGTATCTATCCATATCAGTATTATTCCTACTGACTCTCAAAAGTTAGCTCTTTACAATTCCCCTTAAATATACAGCCCGGGTGCATACTCTTACGATGTAAGTAACTATTCGCCTGCACATCTTTTTTATATATTGCAATATCAATCCTATTCCCATTCTTAATCAAAGAAACATCTAGAAACTGTATATTGTCCTTAGAAAAGTTCATCTTAAATTTCAAAAAAATCTGTCGTAGTGTCTATATAAGCCATAAACTTAAGCAACTTCTGTTCATTGCCATCCCATATTAAAAAGACATAATCCACAAATCTCTTAAAGAATGTAATCTTGTTATAATACCATAAATCATTATTAAAAATAAATTCTGATTCCATCTACTCAGGGCTAGATTTGCATAGGTATTGGCTACAGATGCCCCCATGACTACCTCTGAGGTCTGATGAAAAAGTTGTTTATCAAACAAGAAAACATTAGTCGTAAGGACGATGTCCAGCAGCTCACAGATAGTTTCTATCTGTCTTGAGATGTATCTCCCATGCCTAACCATGAATGATTTACTTTCTGATAATACTGTGTTTCATAAAATCGATTCTGCTACTCTTATAAGTTTGATTTTTCAGAGTGAATAGCTGTGTTTATGACTTGCAATTCATGGGTGATATTACTCTAGAATTATATAATTATTTTACTATATCTTGCCCATTAAGCCCTGTACTTTATGGACTGCTCAAAGTGCATAAACATCTGACACAACCACCAATGAGGTCCATAGTCTCTGGAAAGGGATAGGTCACAGAACCCATCTCGTTATATTTGGAAAGTACCGTGAAACCATTATTGGGAAATGTAAGAAGCTTTATATGAGACAGTGGGGACTTTATGCAGAAACTTTATGTTTGGCACTCTTTGAATCAAAGTACAGACTTTTTTTAGTTACCTTAGACATCAGTTCTCTTTTTACTGTCGTCCCCCATGATTATGGAATAGAGGCAGTACATGAGAGTATGGTTAGGCATGGGAGATACATCGTTCATACGACTAATGTTTTCTTGTTTGATAAACAACCTTTCCATCAGACCTCAGCGTAGATGGAATCTGAATTTATTTTTAATAATGATTTATGGTATTATAACAAGATTACATTCTTTAAGAGATTTGTGGATGATGTCTTTTTAATATGGGATGGCAATGAACAGGAGTTGCTTAGGTTTGTGGCTTATATAGACACTACGACAGATTTTTTAAAATTTAAGATGAACTTCTCTAAGGACAATATACAGTTTCTAGATGTTTCTTTGATTAAGAATGGGAATACTACAATATATAAAAAAGATGTGCAGGTGAACAGGTATTTACATTGTAAGAGTATGCAACCGGGCCATATATTTAAGGGAATTGTAAAGAGCCAACTTTTGAGAGTCAGTAAGAATAATACTGATATGGATAGATGCCTTTGTCAAATGAAAGAGATGTGTGATTTCAAAATCAGGGGCTATCATGAGCGTCTCTTGGAAAATATGAAACAGGAAGTTTTAGGTGAAAGAGATAATAGTGCTAAACCTTATTTCTTGAATCCAATAGATGGGAACAGCATAGGTAGTAGCAAGCAAAATTGGGAGATTAGGTACATTATGAGCTATAATAGAGCTTCACATGCTGTAATGGGTATCATTGCCAAGAACTGGGTTATATTAAAAGCAATGCCAGAGATAGATAAGTATATCAGTAATAAACCCAAATTTGCTTTTAGGAATTGTAGGAACTTAAAACAACATCTCTGTTACAAGGATATGAAGCTAACCATTCCCCATGTAAATTTTAATAAGAAAGGAACTGTTCCATGTCTAAATTGTTCTACCTGTAAGTTTATAAGTCAGGACAGTGAGTTTATTCACCCAGTAACTAAAAAGAAATATTTGTTCAAGTCTTGTGCCACATGTAATACAGCTTTTATAGAATATTTAGTGATGTGTTCTTCCTGTTCCTCCTTCTATGTAGGAAAGTCAACTAGGAGGCTAAGGGACCGTATTATTGAGCATCACTCTGATATTAGAAGGAAAGGATTAACCAATCTTGTTGCTAAGCATGTTATAGATAGTGGCCCAGAGCATACACAGAGGTTCAGAGTGATGCAAACCTTAGTAAAATTATAAGAGGAGGTGACCATAATAACAAGTTAGAACTGATGACTATGAATGGATCTTGCATTTGAAAGCTGATTCTTCTCCTGGTTTCAACACAATTGTGTGTGTGTCTTTCGGCTTTTCCCGGTTAGGGGTTGCCACAGCGGAACTCCAGTCCGCTAATGATTGGTAGTTGATTTTTACGTGCCGGGTTACCAGCCCTGACGCACAACCTTCAACGAAGGTACGCCTATTCATGCATGTCTCCATGCAGAAGATGCTCTAGCTGAGAATCGAACGGGACAGTGTCTTACTGTGAGGCGACAAGGCTACCGCAGCACCACCACCGCGGTGGTTACATTAAAACCAGTTCTGAGGTTAAAGCAAATGTCTCTTAAGTAAGCTATTACTAAGTGCACTTTAACTTTGTACTAAAGGCCTTTTGATGTGTTGATTGTTTTTAATCATGTCTGTATTCTCATGGGGGGCTTATACCATGTGATTTTGCTTGTTTTAGTATTTAAATGGAAGTTTTCATATTGTATTTTATACACACTGATGAAGGGATTTGTGTTCCCGAAAGCTTTGTTTTATTAAAATAGCATTTCTATAAGTCCAACATTTTATTTTCTATCTTGCAGTCTCTTCCTTATATATGACCTTAGTGTCAATGAACCTCATATTTTAGTTTTGTTGTTTATGGGTAGAGAAGACATTTTGTTTTGACCTAGTGTATTTTATGAACAGTCATTGAATGTGGATACTTTCAGAACTGTTTTCATAATTAGTTTAGTTAGGCTACTGGTATTAATCACAATTCTAAATTATATTATGAATGCATTAATTCTGTTTCAGATAATTTTTGAATGTAGCCAGTGCTGGTTAGGCCTGAGATGGATCCAAAGTAGGTTCACTTTTGCTGTACTTGGTTTCAGTTTGTTCTTTGTTGGTCCATCAAGGTGACATTATGCCAGACAGGTTTATTCACAAAAGTGTTCTCCTTGCATAGGTATTGTTCATAGGTTCATAGGTGAATACTAGGCTAACTGCCCCGAGGGTCCATTTTAAGCCTAGCCAATAACCTGAGGTTAGAATCAAATCATGCATCTTTTATCTGTGAAGTGAAGACTTTGAACATCATTCCAAACCCCTTATGACAACTCAGTCTAATTAAGTTTGTTGCAGCTTTTCATTTCTTGGAGTATGCTGACATTTCTGTCTGGAAAGAGGAAACTGTTTTCACACTTTTTATTGTAATTCTGATTCTAATATTGCTCTAAGCAATTGATTTGTTGTGGCATTAGTTTATCCTAAAATTTGGGTTGACTTTTACAGGGAAAGTTAATGAATTATTGTTTATAGCTGCTCCTGATTTAGTAAAATTCTACAAAAACACTCACTGGACTAATCTGCAAGACATTTCCTCAAAAACATTTTCCTCAAATAAAACAAATTATTTAAATGCTATTAAGTTGTCTCCAAAACCTAAGAAAAAAATTCACAGACTGGAAAGTGCCGTAGAGAAGTTTACATTCAATTTTCATAAACTTAGTCTGACCTGGACCTGGACTTTTATGTTATATTCAATTATTGTACTTGATAAGTTTGTTACTTTCTATTTTAAAAAGGTCCACAAGTGCTCACGTACCATTAACTCATGACACATTTCCCTGCTGCTGCTCAGTCATGTTTTCCCAGTAAGCTGATCCATGTAAAATTAAGAAAGGCTAACTATGCCTTTCAGAATCCTAGCGCTAGCCCTAAAAACTCCTATCCAGTCCCTACACCTAAATTTCCAATCGGTCCCTAAACTTAAAACCCCCCTCCCCTTTGTAATCCTAATCTCCTGATACTCCTTAAAAGTAAAATCCCTCTTCCCTCCCTAACCCTAACCCTCCACTCCCCTCATTTGCTCTGTTAACCTAAAATCCCTCTTCCCTCCCTAACCCTAACCCTCCTTTCCCCTCATTTGCTCTGTTAACCTAAAATCCCCCTGACCTCCCTAACCCTAACCCTCCAATCACTTCATTTGCTCTGTTAACCTAAAATCCCCTGACCTCCCTAACCCTAACCCTCCAATCCCCTCATTTGCTCTGTTAACCTAAAATCCCCTGACCTCCCTAACCCTAACCTTCTAATATTTTCTGATTGCTTCCTAAACCTAAAATCTTCCTCCCACCCCTAACCCTGAACTCCTGATCACTCACTAAACTTAAAATCCCCTTCCCCTCCATACCCCTAACATTACCTCCAACCACTCCCTAAACCCAAAATGCCCTCCCCCTCCCTAACCCTAAGTTTCTGATTTCCTCCTCATGCTCCATTAACCAAAATCCCCCTCCCCTCCCTAAATGTAAAATCCCCTTCCCTGTTTCCCTTCCCCACTTACCTGTTCTTCAGTGAGCACTCACTTGCGTCCAATTGTTGCGGCAGCTGCATCTCTGAATTCATGTTCAAGCACCTGTTGGGGCAGCTGGGCAGATGGGCTTATAGTCATTCAAGTCCCTGTCTGAAAGCCAGTGGAATTTGAGCAGCTGAGGCTCGAGCAGCTGTAGAACAGGTGTTTTAAAAACTCTGCAAATGGTTTATTTTTTCTCTTCAGTTAACTAGTACAATTTTTTTCTTTGCTTGTTTTGTTTTTGTTTTGTATATTTCAACTACCTACTGGACCAGTTACATTTTGTTTTACTTCGAAAACGTTTGTAAAAAGAAATATGACCAAAAAATAGAATACTGTCAAGGAGATGACAAAAGACAAGTTCTTCCCTTTTGGTAGCACTTTGGAATCTTTGAGGGAGGTACAGAGAAAACGACAATATGGCCAAGTTTCAATGAAAGAGTGTTTTTAGACTGTGGGAATTAAGATTTCTTAAAAAAAATGTGAAAACCATATTAAGACTTGACAAATCAGAAATGGATCCACCAGTGTTATTTTGACTTACAGACCAGACAGCAGTGAGTGGAAGTTTAAAAAAAATATAGTGACAAGACAGAGAGTGAAAGACAGCATTCTAGCTGTGAAAGAAAAAGAGATGCTGATTTTTTCTGGAATGGTTGTTGCAGCAACACCACATAAGCCTATAGTTTCCTGATGTGCAGGACATCACTATAGCAACTAAGTCAAAATGAATGTTATTCAAAAAGGAAGCAAACATGATGAGCTGCCTTAGACAAGTGCAATAGTATAATTTGCTTAAAGTTTGCATATGCTTTTAAAGAGGAGAGGCAGTGAGGATATGAGTAAGGAATACCTTCATCCACTGCTAGAGCATCATAAATCGGACCCAGAAGGGTAGCATAACTTATAAAAAGATATAAGGCAGCCTGTCTTCAAAACTGTCTAGCACATTAGCAACAAGAATTATGATTATCATCTTCTAAAATGTATCATGTTGTAGTCCTGAGTTAAATTCCCTTAGTCCCTCTGTTTGAATCTGAGCAAGTCACCTACAGGCATGGTTCCCAGGTCAGCCCTGAAAATAATTTGTATCTTATGGGTTTAGTATTTAAAAAAAATAAAAAAAAGAGGGAGAAAAAAGGCAGAATGTAAGATTAAATGGCAAAGGACAAGGTGCAACATGAGAAATATTTTTTTTCAGTGGAAGGGTGGCTGGGTGGATCAACAGTATATACTTCTAGCAGGTCTGGAGCCAGAAGCATGACTGGGCTAACTTAGAAGAGCACAGAATAAAAATAGTGCGGGGATGGGAGGCTGGGGAATAAAACTGAACTTGTGGAGTTTGTAAACAAGAGGAACCTGAATATGAGGGCTGGGTCTGGTGGCCATTTCCACCAGTGTCTAAGCTGCAACATTCTGCACTCTTCTGCGTGTTAAACATGCAACACATTACAGAGACAAGATAGTATGAGTATATATCAGTAAGATGCACAATAAACAACCACACATATACGCACATAACTTATGTGTCTCTATGCACAAGTTGACATAAGTACTATGTTTATACATGATACAGTAGTGCTTCTCAATATTTTATTAAAAATTAGGGGAAAAAAGGTATATGTTTATCCCACAAAAATAAATGAAATATTGCACAAATTCTTGCTTTTATTTAAAAAAATAGTTTACTTCAGAGTAGAATACATACTGTCCTTACAATGTATCCTCCCTTATAAATGGCCAAGCCCTTGATGATCATATTAAGAGACACAGACGGTCATCTGCCCTATACTATTAGTCACTGTGCCTGATAACCCTTCTAAGAAAACCTTGTGTTCACTCTGAAATACAGTTGCCAGGAATCTGAATCTGTCACCTTCCACATGCTGGTTTATAATTACACGTATGTATGATGGCAGGTAGCACAAGAAGGGGACAGAAATGTTCTCCTACAAAACTGCAAATGAGTTGCTGTCATGTTTGTTAAAAATCAAAGACACACAAAAAAAAACTTCACAAATTGTGAGCAGTATTTCAAAGCAATTTACTTTTTATTCTCAGACTATAAGCCATTGATTGCCTGTTCATTTTTTGCTTAAAATGGATTGCCTTTTAGTGAACATTAACAGATAATTAAGAATTTCTGGAAAGGGACTGAAAAAAAAAATCATCAGCTCCACCCCCGGCCACACAGAGGCATACACAAACACTTGTTGTTAGTTACTGCTGTTGACAATAATTTTAGTAAAGTCTGTACACTTACCTGTGTGCGGGGCACTTGTGGAAAGAGGTTTAGGGTGGTGGGTCGTTTAGGCCGGTACGTATCCATAGTAACAGGGGGAGGCTCTTTCACTGGATCTGTCGTTGCTTCCTCCTCCTCAGGGATCTCGTCTACAGCATCAATCAGGTCTAG
Organism: Protopterus annectens; assembly: GCF_019279795.1. NCBI lineage: Eukaryota > Metazoa > Chordata > Ceratodontiformes > Protopteridae > Protopterus > Protopterus annectens. The sequence continues at coordinate 71,582,598 of NC_056743.1, forward strand.
CTGCAACATCTCTGCCTGGATCCGGCTCAGCTCACCACCAAACCCTGCTGACACATTATTGGCCTCCAGACTCATGTGACTCTGCTAGGAAAACAAAAGAGAGGGATTGGAGAACAAGGTCATTCAGTCACACCACATAATGAAACAGAAGGAAGTTGGAATACAGACACAGTTTCCACTTAAGTCTTGCTGTTCAAATGTAGTGCTGCACACAGATACTGAGCCACCGACCCACCTCCCCCAAGAAAACTGAAAAGCACAGTAACATGTTATGCATAAGCCAATAAGTCAATTAGCCCTGTCACAGAGTGTGTTTATGAATAAACTGGTAGCCTAGTCATGTCTTTCAGCTGTAATGCATTCTGAGTAGCGGTCACTCATTTTGCTTCATGAATATTCTCTGTTCTACCCTGAAAGAGACTGACATCCATTCATTATGCATTTCAAACAAAAAAAAATGTGGCATATGATACTGGGTCATCAATAAAACATTTTGCATGCACACAGCAGCCTGTTTTTACTGTGCTGTTTGCTTTCTAGTTAAAGTTACTAGTAAATGCCTTCTCTACATTTTGAGTGGCAATGTCTGGCATCTTGCACATCTAAGAGCTGTGATTCCAGTAATATGCATGACGGTAGTCATTTTCATTGCATCGGACTGCGGCCAGTTAAATATCCTCTGGCTACTCCCTTGCTTTAATCACAAACTACATAATCATGTGGCTCTTGGAGACTTTTTTTCTGCTTTTCTTCTTTTTGTTTTGTTTTTTCATATCTCTTTATTTAACAGGATTCAATCAAGTAAACATTCAGTTTTCACTAACTGTTCTAGTTCCTTGTTTAGAAAAGTACATTTGTACAGTGACTACTGTGTTCAAAATTATTTAACAAAAACTAATATATTGAACATATATCCAGCACAGTATTGTATTCGGTGACTAACACAAGTGCTCCAAGACTAATATAACTAGTATACATTGATCAATGTGGTTTACTAGTTTACTACTTTAGGGCTAACTCGCTGCCTGACCTGGGAAAGCAACCTAGCTTTCATTGTCTCGTTGAACTAGATGCTGAATTTTTCTTGGGCTTTCCTAAATGAGTAGAATAAAAATGTGTGTTATTCAGCATACTGTATTATCCTCGACATTTATTGTGTGTCTATAATAGAAGAAGCTGTAGCTGTGTCATCACACTATATCCATCCGGATTAAAAGCAATGTCTTTCAGCTTTTCCCAGTGATGGGGTCACCATAGTGGATCACCGGTCCATAGATTGATTGGCAGTGAAGTTTTTACGGTGTCAAGTTGCCAGCCCAATGCCCAACCTTCACAGAAGGCACACACAAACACGCACCTGCCTGCATGTCTTTAAAACTCACTTGCCTGCAGGGAAGACAAGCAGACTCCACACAGAAGGTGCTCCAGCTGAGAATTGACCCGGGGAACCTTTTGCTGTGAGGCAACAATGCTAACCACTACACCACCACAGCCATAAATTGAAATATCACATGGCTTCACTATTCCACTTTATCAGCTTATTATTATTATTACTATTATTACGATTATTATTACAAGATATGGGACAAAACTGAGACTTGACCTTCTCCAATACATTTATGATATTTTTGTACTCCCCCTGTTTATTTCTGAATTCCACAACTGTATCTTATCCATGTTTCCACAGCCTCCATCAAAAAACCCTTCTTAATTCACTCTTGTGCCATCATCCCACATTCCTACATTTTTATATGAAAAAAACCATAAACATCTTCTGGGCTGTATTGAACTGCTTTTGGTACCTTGGGACTTCTGTGGGTAGCAGGGAGTTTAGAGTTAGATATATACTTTTGAACTGCTCTAGCAAGTATCATAAAGTATGCTTTTCAGAAAACAACATGTCTCTGTGTCCTTTTATTAAAATGCTACAACAAGAAAATGTGTGACAATGGATAAACTAGTTATTTTTGTGATAAATAGAAAATTGCATAAACCAAAGTCCAAACAAGAAGAAACACTGAAAATTATTTCCATGAAACAGGAAGAGACACTCAGAAAAACATTAGTTAATGGTGTTCTGTAAAATAACATAATGAAGCAGCAGCATTTAGGGAGGGAGTGAGGGGGGATTCAGAGACACAAGTTGTGTAGTTGTGCTACAGAAAAAATAGTGTTGTAGTCTTTTTATGCAAATCACTTGCATAATGGCATGCAAATGAGTGCCATCATGATAATGAGACTCACTGTCCATGGAGATGACAAAAATCAAACATGGAAGAGCAATTCGGAGACTTATAAACTCTACAAAATGTGATACAGCACTCATCTATTCTGACTGACAGGATTTCTTGCTGTCCACAAGTTTCACTCGCGCTATTATGCTATAGCTCAGGAGCAGGTGTGGCCATTTTCAGAACCAGTCCTCCAATGTTGAATTACACCCTCCCCCACACACACACACACACACACACACACACTGCAGATGGGTCCACATCACTGCCACATCCTTCCACAGGCCATGAAGCATGCTCACTGTTTCTAATATAGACTTCATAGTGACTGTCCCTGGATAACTGACTTGTAGTACTGCTGACTGATCCAAGTGGGATACCCAAGTGTCACAAAGAGCGGGAGTCATGGCTCCTATGGACATTGTGCTCAGATATGAGACAGTGTGTCTGATAGATACCTTCCCTGGTGGTAACTCCTGTGTTACTATGGTGAGTTCATACTGACAGGATGCCCAAAGCTAAACACAGGTAATTCTTCAGGTTTGGCCTGCCCCTCCATCATCATCATACCCCCCCATGATAATGTTACTGACAGTGACACTGCATAATCTCACTGTGCTATGTGCACATTGTCCCCATCATCAACCACAGATGACCTGCTGACATCAGGGATGTGCCATTCTGTTGTGCTGGATCCTCTTTCCACAACCACCACCATCAATAGAATCTGTGAAATCATAAATATAACATACCTGTGGCATTGCTGGAACATATGCTTCACCCCCTCCCCAAACTGTAGCACACAGAGTGCTACAGGCTATGTATGTGATTAGCACAAGGGTGCATATATCCCTTTTGGTGCTGGCTGTCAAAGCTGTAGCATTGAAGTACATGGAGAATACATATACGTATTCTACTTGGTGACTCATTCTCTCACATATGTCAGTATGCAGCTTGATAGGTACATGTTATTACTAACTTGTTAACCTGCTGCATCCTCTATGGATGCTCAGGCAATCATCAGTGTCTGAATTCCCATGTACAAGCCACCACCAAGCATGAGGGTTCACTCTCCTGCTTCATACAAGGTTTCCAGGAACTTTTTCAACTACTTCTCGGTTGGTGGTTCATCTCCTGTGGTGGACCTCTATCTGGCAATGTGTTTTCCTTGGGCTTGGCATGAGGTAATCATATCAGTGATTCTGACATACACCTGTGTTATCCTATGATGGTCACCCACAGCATCACCAGCTGTCATATCTGGTCCTGTAAAACCTTGTCTGGATTATCTTTCTCAGGATATGCAAGCAATGCATGCATAGAACTACAGTAACAGTCTCTGGGGTGGTGAATTTTACTGATGTTGTTCTCCTGGGCCAATAACAACATATTTATACCTCTGAGTTACTCATGTCACTCAGTATACATGTGTGTGTGTGTGTGTGTGTGTGTGTGTGTGTGTGTGCGCGCGTGTGTGTGTGTGTGTGTGTGTGTGTGTGTGTGTGTGTGTGTGTGTGTGTGTGTGTGGGTGTGTGTGCGGGTGCTCATGCATATGAATAGCCAAGGTTAACCCCTACGCAATAGCTTTCCCCCTCCATTTGGCTACATACTTGTCTAATATTGTTCTGTGACCATTCCCACCATGTACTATACTGACCATAGCACTGTGCCCATTACCACTCAACACCCTCTTGTAACATTACACTGATGTCCAGCATTGCTCTCCACAGCCTGTGCTTCTTGCATTCCTTTCTATACAGGACCATGCCCTGATCTATGTACAGGAATCACTGATTTTCCTGTGACATGTCTAGTAGAACGTGTGCATAGGCCAAAGTAAGACTCCACCATGGGCCACAGGACATCAGGCATTAATCTGTCATGCCCTTGTTCTATATTCTTTGTCATGCGAAGCCAACTAAACTTTAACCTGTCATATGTTGGCTCTGTGTTACCTCACCCAATCTACTGTTTGTATCTGTCCCTGTTGCTGCTACACACCACAGGTCTACAGTGCAGTGCAGAGACTAAATGGCCAAAAGATCAGACTTACATGTACTAAGTCCAAGATGTCATTCCCTTTTCTGTGAAGTATGGTAATCTTGGAGTTGGTCAGCACTTGGCATTTAAAGTGCCAACATTTCATCTGGGACCCAATGCGACCATTTAGTCCCAAACATCAGAGTACCAGGGCAGAGCCTGATCATGACAGCAGTCATGGAAGTATCTGATGTCTGGGGTGGGTCTCCTCGGGACTGGACAGACAAGTGCCTCTTACCATCATAATGTTCTCCTTCCTTACAAACCATTTCACAGATCCTATTTGTTGCCTTATTCCCCATACCACCAGCTTTCCTCCTCCTGCACGTGTGTATCCCCCAATGTTGCCCTCACCTTTTGTATTTATAAGAACCTGCCTGCCTTTGCTTTATATTTATATGTCTGTTCTGAAACCTTCCCTATACCTTATTTCCTTCCTGCAGATGTTCCTTGTTACCTTCCACAGCTTTCTTCTTAAGTAACGTAAAATGGACACCCCCCCCCCAAAAAAAAATATGCAATATGCCCTTTCTTCCCTCAATTTTCCTTTCCTAAGGTTGCCCTTCTGGGCGCATTCTGCTTGCTCTTACCCCTGTTTTGCCTTTCCTTTCTTCCCCATTTATACAATGAACTGAGTTGGCCACTTGCTCTACTGGTGCTGTGCAGCTTGTTTACACTGCCCATGTTGCAACTATGAGACAGTCCATTGCATGTGTGAACACACGTACTCTTGGTCACTCTGTCTTACTATTCTTGTCACATTTGTCATGTGACTACCCATAGCATGCCCATTCCATTCCAGTTCAGTAACACGCTTACTGGTAATAATACGGTTGCACTTATTTACTATAAAGCCCTTTTCCCAGAAAACCAAAGCTATGCTGGTCTTAATACATAGCTAAGCAATATCTGGCATCATTACACTGCGACATCTTTGATATTTATTGGTGCGATGTGGCATTGTGAATATTTTTGACTGCCCCACAGAATGTTTAACAGCTTGACTTACTGTCTTCTAACTGGATTAATAAGTAAATAAGAACAAGAATGATAAACAAATATAAAAGTGACATAATAAGGAAATATTGGTGCATTCCCTAGGGCATCATTGTACCGTATTTAATAATAATAAAAAAGCTTATTTTTTAAATGCATCTTATTCTGTTCTATAGTTTACTTTATACTTAAATGAAATTTAATCATACACCTTAGACTAGAGATATTTCCTCTGCGTCTGTAAGATGGAAACATCATGTAAATGATCATGCGTTCTCAATTTAAAACAACAGATTGTGTTCCCAGTGTAATAATGATTACATGAACAATATATATTATACACAACTCTTTTAGTTTCATAATTTGCGTACGTCCTCATTTCACACTTATTACAATTCATGAGCTAATTCTGACCACTTTCTGTCTATTTACACACATTACACCTATGGCACTTGTACATGTCATAGGGTAACAGGGAGAAGAACGAGGGCTTCCTTTACTGCAAAGGTAGTAAGTTATAACTAAATGTTTGGAAAAATGTGCCTGTTGTAATATGAGATAGCAAGCATACTAGGAAAAATGTGGTAGTTTGTGGTACTGGATAACTAAATACCAATTTACTTGAAAAATATTAACAATTTCTTTACTTAAGAATGTTGTACTCAAACTAGAAATAACTGCTCATTATTTTAAGTATTTGATCCTTTTAGCCAACAATTATCCTTAAGCAAATATTGTAAAATATCTCTAATAGTTAATATTTATGTAGGGATTTTTGAAACAACTGCCCAATACTTACTGACCATAATCTCTTTTCAACAAGCACTGGACAATTGTTTCAAAAATCCCTACATAATTATTAACTATTAGAGACATTTTAGAATTTTTGCCTTAAATATATGGCGATGTCTGAAAAGGTTGTCAGAAACACTACAAAAACATGTTATTCTTATTAGGAGCCAAGTTTTCTATTTCAATAAATCAACTGGAAAACATTTTCGTGCTTTGTCTAATTTTTGAGATATGGTTGCTCAGTTTGTTTTGTATTGTTTTGACCTCCATTCCCTCCCCCAGATCATTAAGTCTTGTCCCAGCTTGGAACATTCATTCCTCCACACCTCTGACTTGGTAAAATGCCAAGAAGGAGAGCTGAGAGGCACTGACCTTAGCAGCCATCCAAGCAAGTGTTTAGTAGAATTTGTTCTCATGCTCCTTAAAGCCATTCCCCTATTGACTTGAGGTTGTTACAGAACAATCCATTGCTTTACCAAGCTTTCACATATTGTGCTGCACAGCTAAAGATGATGTATTCCTCAGTCAGCCTTACAACACTGAGTTTCTTTGCATGTGATTGCACTACTGAGCCTTCGTTATAGACAGCAAACCATGCAGCATTTCTTAAATGGCTCCCTCCTAAGGGATGGATGAGCAAGCCTTGACTGCTACCCTCCATCCCTTCCTAGCCAGCTCCTTAAGTACTTGGTTTACAGTATGAGCCGAGGTTATAGGGTGTGTTGTCAGGAGCAAGCTGTCTGTACTACAATGAAAAAAGAATCACCCAGTTTACACCCACCACACAGATTGGTTAGCATATACTGAGCACATAGTACTTTTTTATTGTTAATGGCATTTTTGATGACAAACACATAGCTATCCTGCAAACTCTTATGGTACAAGTGCATTCAGATGACTAAGAAATTTAGTTCAGCCTCCAAAGCTTATATCAAATTTGAGAAATTCTAAAAGGACATTTTAGGTCCAAATATTTAATTAACATATATTTTATTTGTTGTATCTAAATTCCAGATGAAGCTCTGTGCACTGAACTCTTGAGTTTGGATGAGACTTTGACACATTCATATGTAATATTTGCAATGAAGCTCGCAAAACAAAATTGGGTACTTGCGTATTATCGCAACCAGATTTAGAAGTCGTGCTACTTCCTAATGTTATGCCGAAAGTCATTTATTCTGTAGTGGCAAGGTTTGTTTAAAGTCCAATTCACTTTCCTATCACCTCAGTTCTGCAACAGGGATGGGAGAACTGGCCAAATTCCGCCTTCCAGGTTGCATTCTTTATGGTTGTAATGGACACTATGAATTGGTTAAGGCATACCATTCAAGCTTGCCTGTAACACTGGGTAGTCGGGGTTTTCATCAATCTGTTTCTTTAGAAATGCATTTTAAATGTTTTATTTTGTTGTGACTTTATGCAGGGCTAAAATAAGGCATGGAAGCCATTTATCTTAATTGCTTTGGTGTCTTATTTGTACAATGTGTGTGTGTTTATGTTTTCTGGAACAATGAAATGTAGATATGAATGCTGGTGCGGGACTCCACAAAATTTGGCACAGCTCGGACAGAGAAAAATATATTTATTGTAATCCACACAATGAGAGTCAAATGATCTGGTTAAGCGCTTTCATCTGTATACTACAGACTTCATCATAACCATGTAACAATTGAATCACACTTTTTAAATAGATGGTTTGGCGCCAGAATACATTGAGGAGTTAAAATTGTTAAAGCAACATGTCAATATAAAAATAAAAATATATATACATATATATCTCATATATATATTAATGTGTCAACAACCACATTAAAATAAATGTATTAAAATAAATATAATATGATTGATTGAACTAACAATATTAAAATGATTAGACTATTTTGTAAAAAAAAAATATATATATATATATATATATATATATATATATATATATATATATAGAAAAATGGGACAAAAAACTAAATTCAAATACTAAGTATGACACTATATCATGAGGAATGGCTTGATACTGATGCATTCATTGATGCTGGGATATCTGGTGGCATCTGTCAGTATCTGCTATTTACTCTCTTTCATGGCTAATAGGGCTTTCCAACTCCCTCCTTGTAACAAACAATCTACTTGATCAATTATAGCAAATTTAAAATAATGTGTGTCTCCTTTGATGGACAAATTTTGTATAATGCATTATTTTTGTCTTTCACCTTGATTTTATAATAATGCTCGTATATGATTTCCTAAGAATTCTCTCAGTTTTGTCTATATAAAATGCTGGGCAGGCATTGCAGATGGCAATATAAACTACTTGTTTTGTGTTACAATTGCCTGCCCTGCATCTAATATATGTCCTATTAATATCTTCTAATTTAATACCTACTACTTCATTCATAGCTTTACATTGTTTACAAGACCCACATTTTTTAGTACCTGATAATTTCCTTTTGAGATGTATATTATTCACTGCCATTTCCAATAACTTTTTGATGTTAGGTGCTGTTTTGTGAACGAAACAGGGATTCCCTCCTAGTATTGATCCTATATCATCTTTAACCTTAATTAAATTCCAATGCTATTTAACTATGTCTCTAATATATTGTACATAAGGAGTATACATCAAAACACAAACTCTATTGTTGTAGTCACATGGCAGCGGTGTGTTACTATAAGAACAAGTAATTTTATTGACCTCATTAAATGACCTGCCTAATAGGGGTAAATATTTTGTGCCCCATTGTTTTTTAACATAGTTAACTACATCACTCAATAGAGTCAAAGGGTAGCCCCTAATTTTGAACATATTAAATATACGATCAAGTTCTTGTTCCATCACTTCCCTAGTAGATGACATACGGGCTGCCCTTATGCACTGTCCTTTAAAAACATTTTTAAACACATGAGGTGGATGAAAACTATTGAACTCAATATAATCATTGGAGAAGGTAGTCTTCCTGTATATTTGAGATGCGAACCTCCCATTTGAATGACTGATAAAAGTATCTAGATAAGTATGATATAGTGTCATACTTAGTATTTGAATTTAGTTTTTTGTCCACATTTTTCTATATATATATTTTTTTTTACAAAATAGTCTAATCATTTTAATATTGTTAGTTCAATCAGTCATATTATATTTATTTTAATACATTTATTTTAATGTGGTTGTTGACACATTTTATTAATACCTAAGAGATATATATGTATATATATATTTATTTTTATATTGACATGTTGCTTTAAGAATTTTAACTCCTCAAAGTATTCTGGCGCCAAAACATCTATTTAAAAAGTGTGATTCAATTGTTACATGGTTCTGATGAAGTCTGTAGTATACAGATGAAAGCGCTTAACCAGATCATTTGACTCTCATTGTGTGGATTACAATAAATATATTTTTGTCTGTTTGAGCTGTGCCGAATTTTGTGGAGTCCCGCACCAGCATTGATATCTACATTTCATTATTTATGCTTTCTGTTTTACAGCACTGCAATCCTGTGTAACACCCTTCAGGTCAAGACAGGGTAGAATCCCCGTGTGATGTGTTGCAATGACTTGTGTGTTGGGATTAATTGCTTTTCCCTACAGGAATATTCCTTAACAGTAAACCCAATCCTGACTCCTTTTGACTGTGGAAGAATCTATCTAGAAAGTGGTGCATGTTTTCATCTGCCCAGTTCATTTAATTTACATTATGGCGCTCCAGTAATGTACAGTCCCGAGAAGACGAATTGCATACCAGTTCCTGTTCCCGTGTCACATACAGGTTGAACCACTATTGATTTGCAATCCTTACACCCCTGTTCACTTCAGAAAACCCTTGTTTCACAATAACATCAGGAGTTATGCCTGGTCCCCAATCTGGTTGTGATAATACGCAAGTACCCAAAATTGTTCTTTTAAATAAATCTAACTGGAGCAATCCACAAAGTCATTTGGCAGGCTTCAGACTAAATAAAAAGGAAACAGTGTCATTGTTCTAATGGTATAAAACAGATCTCATGGATGCAAGTATAAACAGGAGAAATATTATATGCAAGTATAAACAGGTGAAATATTATAATAGTAGCAAAATGAGAACATATCAAAAGACTATATAGAAGTAAGGTACAAATGCTTACAAAAGGTAAAGGACTTTCTGATAAAAGTAAAAAGTATATCAGGGTTAAGAACTGAACCTCCCAGTGTTTTATTTTACAAGTGACAGAGAAATGTAAGTGTTCAGGTGGAAGATAAAGAGTTTGGCAAGAAAATAGACAGGGGTCCAGCTGTACCACTAATATTAAAACTATTATTTCAAGCTGCATTTACAAATAAACTGAAGAAAATTCTTATGGTTAAAAGTCTTCTACTGGGGAAAAGGTGGCGTTATAGTGTCAGATTGTTGACACACCATTACGAATGATAGAAAAAAATCAATGACCTTGATTGTTGTGAAAAGGTGGTGATAACCATGTGTAGGTGAAACTGGTTGCAGAAGCTGACAGTGAACTAGAAACAAGTCAAATGAGGAAGTTAAAGAGTTGGATACAGAAGTTTCTAAACTGGAACTGGACACCTGTGATACATTAAACTAATATCTTGTTAAAAACTAATTCCACCAAAGTTTTACACAGTCCATGTATACCAATTCTTATGCAGGAACAAGCTAAGAAACAAGTTGTAGAAATATATATATAATAATATAACTATTCTGTTGAAATGAGTGAGTGTGGGTCCCAGTCATCTCAGTGAGTAATACATCCACACATGCAGTCCACAAAGATACATTGCCTGCACCATGCTGAAAGCATTAGTTGCTCAGGCAGTTTGTTGACATTGCATCTTCCAGCACCAGGATACTCTTATCAGGCAGACTGCGATTGATGCAGTTTACCTTAATCACACTACTTACATGAAGCATGCAGATGCACAATTAAACAACTTAAATGTGCCTAAAAAGGGGCCTTGGACACTTAGCAGTTTAACGAATGGTAAATAAATCAAATATAAAATAAAATAAAGGTATAATAAAAGCATGCATTTATGTAAGAAAGGTAAATTGCTGCTTTAGTTGCCCATAATAATGCTTTTATTATACATTTATTGTGCTTTTGTGCTGTAGATCAAGGGAATTCTTGTCTTGGCATGAGAACGTCAGTACTTAACTTGCAAGCATGACTTACTTAAAAAGGGGTGTGTCTGTATCTTTATGTAAAAGATGAAAGTTCAAAGTGAATGAAGTGACCTTGTATCAGCCTATCAGCAAGTACTACCAGATGATAAATCCAGGATGTGTATAACTACTACCTCACAAAGATTTGTTCATGTAAAACAGATCTATATTTGAGGTCACTTTAACACCTTCCAGCTTGCAAAGGATTATGGAAAAATATCATGAAGGGTCTTGCATTAGGGTACCTGGTCTTGGACCTTTTTTTCCCCTTTCACTACAAGAAAAACTGAACAGGGAGCACTTGAGGAATTTGTTAAATGCTGTGATTGCAATGAGTTCTGGGAAGTAGTGAGGCAGTATGAGTCTGGATAAAGAGAAAAAAAACTGCCCTGGATGTCTCAAACACAACATAAATTCAAATAGAAAAACAAGAAAAAGTGGAGTCACCAAATCCTTCTTGAGAAATTTTCATGAGAAGGATTCAGTGACTCCACTTTTTCTCTTTGAGTCTGGATAAAAACAAATTTATTTCTGGCCCTGGTGATTAACAGATGACAAATTTTGTCCTTCACCTTACCATGTAAATTCTATTAAAGAAGCACCAGTTCTTATTTCTGGGGGGCTGAAAGCCCTTGGGGCATACTGAAATAATGAAATATAATGAGTAGTATGCATCATTCAGATGACAATATTATGTCTGCTATACAGACTGTTTAAATACCATCTGTTTTGGAAAGAAGACTCTTGTATGCTACGTTGAGATTCTACCACTTGGCCTGGTTTGTGCTACATCTCTGTATCTTGTTTATTTTTCTTTGTTGACTGAGAGGTGCAGTACATTGAAGGCCCAGGGTAAAAGCTGAAGACTCAAGATTTAGCACCCCCCCGAAAAAAAAATCCATAATACAGATATAACTTCCATGAACCGACCTGACCATATTTATAGGAGTATATAGTGAGTATTGTACCAAAAAAGAAACCAGGAACATGTGTCAGCATTAATAAGGAACAGTTAACTAAATCCATACAGACAATACTTACTCAAAAACAACTTTACTTAGATATTTGTTACATCATGAATGATAAAGTATCTGAGCACAAGACAAGAGTAGCATTTAAACAAGCTTATTCTACAATTAATACAAGTAAAAGTTCATTACATTTGTATAAAAAAAGAGCAGGAAATATATTAACAATAAAGCTAAAGTTTTTTTAATGGTAAATACAAGTATAATGCAAATATGTAAAGAATGCTCACAGATGTCATTACATATGGCACTAGAGCCATGTTTCCATGGAAGGAAGGCTGTCAAATGTATATCCACAACTCTGTTCTCTACTAATAAAACATCTATAAATAAAGAAGGATGTATTAGCATTGACTTATGGAGTTAAAAAAAATACATCAGTACTTATGGAGAAGGAAATTCATGCTGAAGACACTTTACAAACCACTACTCAATGTATGTGAGTAATATAAAACCCTACTTTCCATGGCTGATGTTTTACTACAGAGATGTTCAGTTATTCTATCAGCTTATTGCTATAATACACTGTGTCAAGCATTCAAAGCATACAGCAGTACTGTGGGACTTCCAACATTTCGTTTAACGGACGATAAAGACAGATATAAGGGTGCTTTCATAAAGGTTACAACAAGCTGTACACTGTGCACACTTTGTGTATACTTTCTGAATTCAAGAACAGTCCTCCACAATGTTTGTAATGTCCATTCACTCAGAAAGGTGACACTAAATGTACACACACAGTGTACACTTTGTGCTGTATGAATCTGGCCTATAATCTCAGAGAACATACAGATATTGCTAGATGAATATTGTAAGAATATTCACATTAATTTAATACATGTAGACAGAGTAACATGCATTGATAAAGCACTCTCTAGGGTATGGTAGTATATCATGGAGGATTTGCATAGTGAGGTGGATAAGAAATTAAATATGTTTATCTGAAGATATGAAATTTGAACCATCCATTGAGAATGTACATACCATTTCCAAATCTAAAGTTATTATAATACTAAAATTGAGAAAGTTTGCTCTGAAGAAACTTTATTTTGGGTACCCAAGAACACCGAAAGTGAAAGTTGTCCATCTGCCTAATCTAAATGATGATGGGGAACCAGACTGCAAAGAGAATAAAAAGGTTCTGTTGTGACATTAAACATGATGCGTATTGATTTGGAATGCCCTGTCCTGAACGGCATGTTCAGGATTGTGATGGATATATACGCAAACACACTACAGAGGCATTCAGAATGCCAGAAATAACTTCTCAATTCACTTTCACAAAATTAAAGAGACTGTTACCTCATGTCATTTACTGAGGCACAAAACAGCAGATAATATAACTTACTTCACACCTGGGAAATGACAACATTCGTGAAATAGGTCTATATTAAATCAGTGAACACTTAGAAAAGCGAACACTGATTTATCGACCCCGTGTAAGCAAAAGCTTACAATCCCGAACACTCAGAACAGCGATTTTTTTCCCAGGGAAAAAAATCCCTGTTCCATAAAAGAAAAAAAAAAAACTTTAAAACATTACATAAAGTGGGGGGCTTTGCCCTCCACACCACCGATGTGGGAGGCTGTGCCCCCCACTCCTCCCTACTTCAATATACCAACTCTGAGATCGCACTACAGTGATGAAAAAGGCAAAATTCCGAAGGCGGCCAAGCAATTTCTTTCATAGGGAAAGAATTCACTTATATGCCGTTTCGGTATTTTGCCATTTCCTGCTTTCAAGTTCGATCAAAGCGTCTTCGATCATCTAATAGGGAACCTGTGAAACCATAAGTTTTTTTTCATCCTGGCAGTGGTCATTTAATCCTGTTACTAATGAACCAGTGGTGGGATTTGTGCAAACCTTCAAAAGTACAAGAAGAAAGCCAGCATGCACTCAAATGTACTTAGAATATAAGACTTCCTTTTTTATATACAGTCCCACATTATTCCAAGGTGTACCTCTGACCAGTTACTTATTGACCAACTTCTTAATAGACATTTATGTATGCACTAGATTTGAGTTGATCTAGCTAGATGCACTTGTGGACCTGCAGCTATCCATAGGAAATAATATCTACAAAGCTTTTACCATGATCACATTCTGTGGACAGCTTCTTTGATGTTTCTAATGCAAATTACCTTCACAATTTTAGTGGAGGAAGACCTGAGTGGAGTCCAAGAATTTTGACAGACTAGACTGGCCTAGTGTTCTTTAAGGTTGGAAGAAGATGCACTGAAACTGTATACTAGGGCCAGGGTGACCATTTAATGCCAAGGGTTCCCAATGGGTATGTGAAAGGTAGCTGCTGTTTCCCTCATTGATACTCAGATTTCTGAAGGTAGATATCAACCACTGATGTTAGCAAGGTTATAACTTTCCAGAGTGCTTCAGAAATGAGTGCAGGGTCAGAGGCATCAGAAGAGGTAATGCTTCACAAAGGATAAGTGATTTGCTTGGGATTCATACATCCTTCTCTGTATCTTGATCTTCTAAGAAAAAATACAGTCTGGAATATCAGACAAGCAATGTTATAAGCCTTTGCCATACTTTCAGATTAAATTCTGATTAATTAGGTTTGAGATAAAACATGCTTAAATGGTAAAATGATCCTCCTCTTTACTAGCAAATACAAGGTGAAAGAATGTGGTTTATATTCAGTTGTTTTGGTAACTAGGGACTTCCAGTGTTAACAGGGAGTTCAAACTTATGGCTATGCCAAATCAATGTGTTTTTGAGGAAGCAATAGGACTCCTTCACTATTTGTGAAAAGTACATTTTAGGCGATAATGAAATAAAACACTGATATGGACCTAATATTTTCAACAGTGGCAACAGTTTGCATAAAGTTATAGCAGCAGCATAAAATATGAACGTACATTACTGGAAATCAGACAAAACCATGAACTGTAGACATTAAATTACAACCTTTAAAGCAAGCAAGCAGAAGTGAGAGATGCACTTACATAGCCAAATTGGAAGCAAAGCTCTCCCCACCCATGATTGTGCTAGACAGTCACGAGGAGAAGGCTAACACGCACACTACACCTCAAGCAACACATAGCCCTTCTAAACCCACACCGCTAACACCCACACATAGCAACACTAAATCCACATATGCGGAGGCCCTTAACTGTAAACTACCCAAGCAACAAGGACCTCTGAAGCTAAAACACAAACAAACACCAGTTACAACCAAAGTGCCACATAGCTCACAACACCAGTGTGCCACCCAGCATCAGATCCTAAGGTAAGACAACATACCTAACACTTTAGTCATAGGTGACTCTATAGTCAAGCACACTGATGTCCCACTCACCAGGCTGAACAAGAAGAAAATTACAATCCTGTCGGGTGTCAGGATCTGCCACATAATGCACTCAAGTCACTCCACAACAAGTACAAATATGACTCTGTCATTGTCCATGTTGGAGTGAATGACTTGAAATGTACCTCCCTGGACGACATGAAAAGAGACATGGAAGAGATCTTGGATCATGTGGCCCAGGCAGGTATGACCCTAGCCCTGAGTAGCATCTTGCCTTCACCCAGAATTATACCACAATATAAGGACAACATGACTGACTTCAACAATTGGCTCAGCTTATAGTGTCATTCAAAGGGGATCCAGTATCTGTCTGCCTGGGACGACATGATTGATAGACCACGATGCTTTGCCAAAGATGGTCTACACCTGTCACCCATGGGATTCAGGTTACTGGCTAAGGCTCTTGCCACTCCTATAGTGCCTTTTTTAGGCAAACGTCAAAGGACAAAACCACCACAGTAGCAGGTACAAGTATGCAAAATCTAAAGGTAATGCTACTCAATGCTAGAAGTCTAAACCTCAAAATGCACTCTCTCCAGGCACTCCTAAAAATGGAGAACATCAATATCTGTGCAGTAACTGAGACCTGATTCAAGGCTCCAGAGAGCACCTCTGCGATACCAGGCTACAGCTCTTACCACACTTTTCGCCCACCAAACCAGGACTGAAACACTAAAGGTGGAAGAGTGTCCATATTCACCAAGGATATTCACACCTCCAGGCTAGTTGCCCAACACAATGCATCTGAAATTCCCCAGGTGCAACTAATACTAGGTAAGACTGAAATCCAAATTGTAGCTTGGTAGAGATCCCCCACCATGCCCCAAGATTCTCACTACACCTTTCTAAACATATTGGAAAATATTAAGATACAACCAAACACCCTAATACTGGGTGATTTCAACTTCCCTGCCATTAATTGTGAAAACTACTCATGTACCAACACCTTTGCCCAATGGTTCTTGGAATTCATAAATTCCAATGCCCTGGATCAAGTAATCCATAGTCCCACCAGGGGCTCCAATATCCTAGACCTGGTCATTACCAACATGGGAAATCGATGCTCTACGCCTATGGTCACCCCCCCCCCATTGGTCAGGTCTGACCATAAGCTAATCACCCTTAACATCCACATCCCAACCCCACCCCCCAGTAAGGAAACCTCCATAAAAAAACTTCTCCAAAGCCAACTTCATGCTACTCAAGTCAGAAGTGACAAACTTCATGACACCCATGCAGACGGGAACTGAAAGCTCGACTGCTGAATCCTACACTAAGGCACTGAACGAGCACATCCACTCATGCATGAATCATACCATCCCAAATAGAACCAAGATGCTCTCCTCCAAAAAAAAGGAAGCCAGCCTGGTGGTCCCCTGCCATAAACAAACTTTACAAGAAAAGGAAGAAACTGTTTCAGAAAAGAGGAAATTCCCAGGGTGCAAAAAACTCCCTTACCACCCTCAGTAAGAAACTGAGAGCCCTCATAAAATCCTCCAAAGCTTGTTACGAAAATAAAATTGCCAAAGATTCCAAAGACAACCGCAAGGCATTCTATAACTATGAACAGTAAGTGCATAAGCTCACCAGACCCCAATCCTCCAGACACAAAGGAAAAATAAAATATGTACGGCTTCTGCTAATTGTCAATGAAGAAGATATTTTCTTTGTTTCAGTAAAAACCAGTCCAGCATGTTAAATCCAAAAGAACTCTTTTTTTATTCCAAACGTATGATAAAATCCAAAAACAAGATAAGAAACAAGCGCTTTCGCCCGGTAATACCAGGCTTTTTCAAGTACAAATCAATGGTAAATGCTGTAAGCTTAAATAGCTTGGCAAAAAGCAATTAACATGTTAAATTGCATTGCTTTAATTTAATAAATAAATACATTCAGTGCCTTAATGGCTAGCTATTAAAGCTACAATAACTTGTAACAAACCCTGTAATAGCATACTACACTTTTAAAAATTGAATCAAATACTACCTAAAATACGAGTATAATACAATTAGTAAATATTCAATAAATTCCAACGTTCTATTTCTGGTTACTTTAGACAAATTATGTATCAACTTATTAAGCCATATTAAATCCAATAAATTAAAATAACACATAACCATGAATATTATTACAATCAACTTTGAAAAATTGATAGAAAATCCCTTTTTCATACATTAAATAGTCATAATTTGCCATTAAAAATATATTTGTGCATTTCATAATAATATATGTGTGTTATAAATAAACTACTAAAAACATACTAATAATGCTAACACTAATCTGATATATGGGAACCTTAAAAATCTTGTACAGCTCAACCATTGTTACTCTAATAAAACATATGAAAGTGCTTGTGCAATTTATTAAAATATTATTAATAATTAATATTCAAAAAATCAGAATTGATCTTGTTGTATAAAAAATATATTATTGTTATGAAATTTATTGTGAATACTAACACATACTGGACAAATAAACACAATAAGCAAATAATACTTCCAGCTATAACACATTGCTCTTAGTTTTTAAAATACAGGACAAACTGACACTTTCATTTAACCCCGGATGTTTTGTGGCATCCAACTTGAGTTGCCAGATAAGTTCCCTACTGCCCAACCTGGTCTTCCAATCTCCTCCCCTTGGGTCCTGTGGCACCTTTTCTAAGACCCAAAACTTCAGAGACATATTTGGGCAAATAAGAGAATGTTTGAAGAATGCATTGGTATCTTTCTTTTTGTTCACATCATATAGATGTTCATAAATTCTACGTTTGAGTGTTCTTTCCGTCTTACCCACGTAGAAAGCCGGACAGGCCTGACATAGACCCAAATAAACCACCCCTATTGATGTACAAGAATAGTGATTAGAAGCTTTTAAAGTAAGCTTTCTTGAGGGTATATTAACCTGACCTTTTTGTAAAACATGGGAACATTGGTGACATCTCCCACAACTGTATGTACCTAACCTTTTAGAAGAACTATCTGTAACTTGCGCCAATTTTGGATAAGCAATTTGCTCAAACATACCCTTGAGGTTAGTATCTCTTTTTCTTATAAAATTAATATTTTTCGGAAGAAGGCAATTAATATCCTCCTGCATTGTGACAATTGGCCAACAAGTTTTAATAGTATTCTCTATTAAATAAGAGTCACTAGTGTATGTGCATGTGAAACTGTTATGCGTATTAGTTTCCACTTCTTCAGTTCTAACTGTTAATGAACCTACACCTAATAAAGGAGGATAAAAACAATCTCTCTTCATCAAAACTTCAGCTAGTATTGTTTGAAACAATGACACAGGGTAAGCTCTTTCTATGAATAATGTTCTTAAAAAGTCTACTTCTTGAAAAAACAGCTCTATAGAACTACACATTCTCGAAGCCCGGATTAGTTGTCCTTTAATAATCCCTTTTTTGATATAAAATGGATGCCCACTATCAAAATGCAAAAAAGTATTTGAATATGTACTTTTTCTGTAGATATATGATTGAAACCAATCTGTATTTGCATCTTTGTATAAAGCCACATCCAGATAGTGTAATGAATTATTGCTAATTTCATATGTAAAAGAAAGAAAATCCGTTGACTTGCTTAAATAGTCAAAAAATTCTACAAAATTGTCTTTTGATCCATGCCAAAAAATACAAATATCATCCAGGTATCTTTTGTAGTAAACTATAGAATGTTTCCACTTAGTAGAATGAATGTTATATTTCTCCCATCTGTGCAACACTATGTTGGCGTAAGCCATGGCACACGGAGCCCCCATTGCTACACCACTTCTTTGTCTGAAAGATTCTCCGTTAAAGTAGATAAAGTTGTTTTGTAGAATAATACCCACAAATTCTACAAGTAAATTTATTAAATCATTATTTAACCCTGATTCCATTGCTAATACCTCACTAAACCATTCTATACCTATGTCTTGCGGTATACTGGGGAAAAGTTCCACTATATCTATAGTTACCATGAGAATTTCAGATGTATTTAAACCTACAGAAATGCTTGCTAGGAATTCCCATGAATCTTTGCAGACAAAGTCCAGGGTGGACACAAAATCTTTCAGGTGGAAATCTACAAACTTGCTTAAAGGCTCCGTAATGCCCCCAGCTCCAGCTACAATGGGTCTAAATTTAAGTGGTTCCAACCCTTTGTGCACTTTTGGAATCCCAAATAAAACTGGGGTTTTGGGCTTGGATACCGTTAAATAATTAAAATTTTTTTCATCAATTGAGCCTTGCATCAGATGGTCATAAAGAAAGTATTTTATATTGGCAAGTGCAATATTTAGTTCATTTAATGACACTGAGTCATAAATGTTAGTATCCTGTAAAAGGTTATGAATACAGCTGTCATAATCAAAACTGTACATTAAGACTATGCCTCCCCCTTTGTCCAGTTTCATTGCTCTGATTTTTTCTTCTTTTAATTTATCAACCACTTGTTGCAAATGTGGGTTAACATTTGAATGTTGCTCAATATATTTCCCAACTTCATTTTCTCTCCAACATTTCTCCACCAACTCTTCAAAAATTTTTAAAGTTGGATGTGTGGGGGGTTAAATGTACTACTTCTAGATAGACAGTCCTTAGGTAGTCCTTGTCCTTTAAAAAATAAAACCAAATTTAAATTTCTAACAAACAGTTTGAGTTCTATAACTTCTATAACATTCTATAACTATGTCAAGAATCTAAATAGCAATGCTCAGATTTGCTCTGAGCTACAACAGAATGGCATTAAATATACTGATCCCAAGGATATTACCAATATTCTGGCAGATTGATTTAGTGCCAACTTCACCCCCCCTCTCACCCCCTAAAGGGTCCATCTCAATACCAGAAGATTGCCAAATTCCGGTAATAACAGCCACACAGGTAAAAAATGCACTCTCTAAAGCTAAGAATACAGCATCTATGGGACTAGATGACATCCCGGGCTGTGTACTACATGAACTACAAAATGAACTGGCACCTCACCTACGTGTCATGTTTAATCATAGCCTCACCTCACCTCAGGTGTCATGTTCACTGAGTGTCACACAGCTACAGTTATCCAACTCCACAAGGGGGGATCCACCTTGGATCCCGGGAACTACCGCCCCATCAATCTGATGAGCCTGATCTGCAAGGTCATGGAATGTATTATCATGGAACTTATAAACAAAGACATTGGCAACCTTCAAACACAGGACCCCACCCAGTTTAGGTTTGTGAAGGGCCGATCTTGTCTCCTGAACCTGATTGACTTCTTGAAATCAGTCTCCAGAGCCATGGACGAGGGTAAGGCAGTCCACACAGCCTATCTGGATCTTGCCAAGGCCTTTGACACCATCCCCCACTCTGGAATCATAGATAAACTTACTAAGCTGGGCATTAATCCCTACGTCACTTGATAGGTTGCCAACCGGCTTACTGACAGAACCTACACTGTAAAAGTAGCCAACTCCAAATCCAGCTCCAGACAAGTGAGAAGTGGAGTATCTCAGGGTTCAGTCCTGGGACCACTCTTGTTTGGCATCTACTTCTCTGACGTACAGGCCAACCTTAAGGGACTCTGGCTAACAAAGTTTGCAGATGACTGCAAACTGGGAGCCATTATTGAATTCCCAAATGATGTGGATACTCTACAAAAGGGCCTTACAGAAACAGATGCTTGGTGCCAGAGCCATGAACAGTGGTCTCACGTTCGATAACCACATCGCCACAACAGCCAGGAAATCCTTCTATGTGACACACCTCATCACTAAGGGCTTTTCATCCAGAAAAAAGGAAGTCACTGTCCCACTATACTCATCCCTCATTAGACCCATTATAGAATACAATGCCCCATTTGGTATGTACCTCTCAAGACATCTGCAACAACTGGAAATGAAGTGATCTCAGGGGTGTATTTTCTGTTACCCATCCACTCGTCAAGGTTTCTCTTGAAGAGTGTTAGTGAGGGTCTCTGCCTGATATAATTTGGAATTTTTTTTCCAAAACATGGGGAGTCTCTGTGACAGGAATCTGTCCCTCCGGTATGTTCTATTTATTGTTGTGGTGAGGTTTAGCTCACTAGAGCGAGTGTCTCGCAGTGACTTGGATTACTTTAGGTGGAGCATGTCCATCATTTCTGAGTTGGACATGGCTTTGTAAGTCAGGCAGAGATCACCTCTCAGTAAGCGATATGCCACTGAGTACAGCCGGAGTTTTTTCAGTCGGAATGCATAGGACATATGTTTGAGTCCAGTAATCCTCTTGGTGAGTTACTTTTGTGGTCTTTCCAGCTGTTGGAAGTGTCTTGTGAGGTACATCCCAAATGGGGAATTGTACTCTATGATGGGTCTAATGAGTGATGAGTAGAGGGGCATTATAACCTCTTTATTTCTAGATGTGAGCCCTTTAGTAATTATATGGGCCACACAGAAGGATTTCCTAATTACTTTGGCAATATGATTGTCAAAGGAGAGATTACTATTTACCTGGGTCCCCAGATCTCTTATTACCTCCTCTGTATTAAGGGGGCTGCCACCTATGTGGTAATTTGTGGGTGTTTTGTTTTTCCTAAATGGGATGACTATGCATTTTTTGGCATTTAGCTTGATGCCATGACTTTGACACCCGGTGTCCGTCTTAGTAAGGCTCTTTTGGAGGATGTCCTTGTCAGCCGGAGAGTCAATTATAGCTCCCAGTTTGCAGTCATTGGCGACCTGGATTAGCCAAAGTCCTGCTGTGTTTGCCTGTACTTCTGAGAAGTATATGCCGAACAGTAGAGGTCCCAGGACCGAGCCTTGCGGGACACCACTTGTGACTGGTTTAGAGTCAGATCTGGAGCCTGCTCTTCTTACCGTGTGAGTTCTGTCTGTAAGCCAGTTGGTAACCCATATCATGATGTAGGGGTTTATGTTCAGGCTGGTGAGTTTTTCTGTAATACCCGAGTGGGGAATGGTGTCGAAAGCCTTGGTGAGGTCAAGGTAGGCTGTGTGAACCACCTTTCCCTCATCTATGGCCTTGGTGACTGTCTCGAAGAAGTCAACCAGGTTTAGTAAGCATGATCTGCCCTTAACAAAGCCAAACTGGGTCTGGTCAAGTGTTTGGAGGTTCCCAATGTCTTTGTTAATGAGTTCCATGATGATGCTCTCCATAGCCTTGCAGACCAGGCTAGTCAGGCTTATGGGGTGATAGTTACCAGGGTCAGTTGTGACCCCTCCTTTGTGTAGAGGAATAACCGTTGCTGTGCACAATTCTATGGGCATGTAGCCTGTGGAGAGGCTGAGGTTGAACAGCGTGTTTAGGTGGAGGGTTAGTTTGTTCTGTAGTTTGTGCAAAACGCAGCCTGGGACACCATCTGGTCCCATTGATGCTGTGTTTTTGGCTTTTGAAAGGGCTGTTTTCACCTGTGTGTCTGTGATTTTTGAGACACTACACTTTTAAGGTGATGTTGTGGGCCCTTTTGGAGGTGGGGGGTGAAGTTTGCACTGAATCTATGCATTTGTAAAGGTTTCTGCATCTTGGGCAGCATTATCCTTTAGTTTGAGAGCTGTGAAACTTACCACCTCTGTCTTAAGTAAGGTGAAATTTGCTTTAGAAAAGTTTTTTACTGTGGTTTCCTTAGTTAGGGGTGGTGGTGGGGTGTGGACATCCAGAGTGATTAGTTTATGGTCTGATCTAACCAGTGTTGGGTTGACCTCCGGAGTGGAACACCTGTCGCCCATGTTGGTGATGACCAGGTCCAATATGTTTTCACCTCTGGTAGGGGAGTTTACCAGCTGATCCAGGGCATTTGAGTTGATGAATTCCAGAAAGCGCTGGGCCTGGGAATTTGTACTCGAGTAGTTTTCCCAGTGAACGGTACGGTAATTGAAATCACCCAATATCAGGGTGTTCGGTAGGACCTTCATGTTTTCCAGTGTCTCCAGAAAGGTGAAGTGGTGGTCCTGGGTCATGGAGGGTGATCTGCAGCAGGCCACAATTTGCATTGCAGATTTGTCCGATGTTAGTTGCACATGGATGATCTCAGAGGTATCATGTTGCGCCACTAATTGGAGGTGTAGGTATCCTTGATGAATATGGATACACCCCTTCTTTTTGTGTTTCGGTCCGTGTTCTGTGGCTGAAACGTGTGGTATGAGTTGCAGCCCGGTAGTGCTGGGGTGCTCTCTGGAGCTTTGAACCAGGTTTCAGTTACTGCACAGATGTCGATGTTCTCCATACTCAGGAGTGCTTCGAGCGCGTGCATTTTGAGATTTAAACTCCTGGCGTTGAGTAGCATAACCCTCAGTTTTTTGCTAATTGTGCTATTTACAGAGGTGGGTTTGACTTTTGAGCCTTGCCTAAAAAAAGGCACTATAGGGGCAGCAAGAGCCTTGGCCAGTATTCAAAAGCCTAGGGGTGACAAGTGCAAGCCTTCTCTTGCAAAGCAACACGGCTTGTCGAGCATGTCGTCCCAGGCTGACAGATACTGGATCCCCTTTGAATGACAGCAGAAGCTTAGTCAATTGTTGAAATTGATCATTTTTCTTTATACTGAGGTATCATTCTTGGTGAGGGCAGGATGCTACTCAAGGTCAGGGTCATACCAGCCTGGGCTGCATGATCAGAGAGCTCTTCCATGTCTCTTTTCATGCAGTCCAGGGAGGTATGTCTCAGGTAATTCACACCAACATGAACAATGACAGAGTCATATTTGTACTTGTTCTGGAGTGACCTGAGTGCTTGTGTTATGTAGCGGATTCTGGCTCCCGACAGGCAGCAAACAGTAACCTTATGCTTGTCCAGCCTAGTGAGTGGGACGTCAGTCTGCCTAAATATAGAGTCACCTATTACTAGTGTGTTGGGTATGTTATTTCACCTTAAGGGCTGTGATTGTGTGGCACACTGATTTTGTGTTTTATATGTTGTCTGGTTTGTGACGGGAAGTGCAGGTTGTTTGGGTGTCTGCTTTGGAGGTCTCTGATGCTTTTGCAGGTTTTTATTAAGAGCATCCAAGTATGATTTTGTGTATTTATGTGTATTTTTTGCCAGTGCTGTTTTAGTAGGTCTGTGTGTGGCTGGAGGTGTGGTGCAAGTGTTAACTTTCTCCTCTTGACTGTCTGTTCCAGTCTTGGGTGGAGACAGGCTTAGCTTCCAGTTTGGCTGTATAATTGCATCACTCGCATATGTTAGTGTTTTGTGGTAGGAGGAAAGGGTTGTCTGTGTACATGAGGCAGTTGTAACATTGCCTCAGAATACCCAGATTCACCAGCTGGACTGGAGAGTGCACCTGAAGTTGCCCTTTGGTCATGCCCGAATAGTAGGGTGAGCTGCTTAGTCGCTTGGTTGGTGAGGGGTGAATAAAGAGCCTTGCCCTACTGGGCAATCAGTGTCAGGGTATATTAGTGTTTGCTATTAGGTCTGAGGAAGTGCTGGGCTGTAAGATGCTTTTTGAGTGCTTAGGTCGAGAGTTAGACTAGTTTCAAGGGAAAAACTGAAGAGAAGACTTAGTGGAGCCGGGAATAATTTAACTGTAGCTAACCGGCACTGCCCGGTGTGCAAAACCATGCAAACACAGTTTTTATAGTGGAGAAATGAAAAAGATAGAAATTAGCCCAAAATGGCCAATAAACTACTAACCTCTGTGCTGGAACCACTCCTCCAGGGACAGATAGGTTGCTCAAAGCTCCCCTCTCTCACAGGTGAACAGAGAAACTTCCTTCTATCCAAGTAAGGTATGGGCAACTCAGAAACTACTATCACAGCCCTGAATTCAGCACTAACCTGAAAACTGGATGATACTAGCTTAGAAAGGTGGGAAACAAGGATTTTTTTTTTGTTGTTGTTTTTTTGAAAAGATAAGGCAAAAACAGTAAACAAATACACTTAAAACAGCTTTAAATGACTACAAACTATCAGAAAAGGCTATTGTACTTTATTGTGTAGCCTACAACAGTTAAACAAATTATTTAAACAAAAAGCAACTTTATAAAATTGCAGGCAGTCAAATAAGTACAATATGTGAAAAAAACAAGCTTTTAAATCACAATAAACACTGGAAAATCTGTGTTTAGGCGAAAAACAATTAAGTACAGCAGGAAAGTACAAAAAACTGATACTTAATCACTCCAAAGTCTCTCTTCTAAGCTAGAAGGCTTGTATCAGTTTAAGGCTTTCTAGTGCTACCCAGTAGGTTAGTTACAGGAAAGATGGAAAACAAGCGCAGATGTGGTCTTTTAAACCAGAAAGTTGAAAGAGATGGACAAACTGTCCAAATGGTCAGTAAACTACAATTTCTGTGCCAAGAACCTCTCCTCTCATGGTAGACAGGCTACCTAGTGCTTACCACTCCCACTGATAAGCTAGAAGGCTTTCTTCCAACACAGAAAAGCTTGCGCAGCTCAGAAGCTTACCAACAGTCCTGAATACAGCAACTCTGTATCTGGACTAGGCTAGTTACAGGAAAGGTGGGAAACAAGTGCAAGTGTGGCTTTTAAACCAGAACATTGAAAGAGATGGAAAAAAAACTGCCCAAGTGGCCAATAGCTACAATTTCTGGGCCAGGAACCATTCCTCTTGTGGTAGATAGGCTACCTAATGCTTACCACTCCCACTGATAAGCTAGAAGGTTTCCCTCCAACACAGAAAGGCTTGAGGGGCTCAGAAGTTTACAAAGAGTCCTGGATACAGCAAATCTATACCTGGACTGGACTAGTTACAGGTAAGGTGGGGAACAAGTACAAACATAGGCTTTTATGCCAGCAAGTTGAAAGAGATGGAAAACTGCCCAAACGGCCAAATAAACTACAATTTCTGGTTTAAAACTCACTCTTCCCATGGAGTAAAATGCTGGTGTATTTAGCTACTTGTTCCAAATGTTCTGCTTTCTATGTGGGGAAGACCGAGAGGTCCCTCAGAGAAAGAATTTACGAACACATGTACAACATCAGCAAGAGAAAAGAGACCAGTGCTTTATTTAAACATTCTATAGACTGTGTAGGTTTCACTGATTTTAAGTTTGGGATTTTGGAATATGTTAAACCAGATCCAAGGGGAGGGGATACCAAAAACTACTTGCTGCAGAAAGAAATTAGGTGGCAGCTAAGGTTAAAAGCAAATATGCCCCCTGGGCTTAATGAGTATACAAACATTAAGGCTATTTTAGTGGAAAAAGCCTCTAACATATAAATAAACAAAAGATATGGTATTATGGGTCTATACAATCAACAAATACACCTTGAGATTTTTTGAATGGGGTTAACACAACAACTGTTCAAAATACCCACGACCACATGTACAGTCCTGTTTAACATCAAAATGTTTTAAAGTAGTTTTTTAATAATTAAATACAACAGTAGTTTTTAACAACAGTTTTTAACAAATGACATATACATCTCTTCAGAACAACATATATATTCTTACAAGTCAACAACATTCTATATTCACTTCAGTTTTTAACTATTTAATTATTTATTTACACATATTTATTTATATATATTATTCAATATTTACTATTCACATACCATCAACTAAGCAATAAGTATAACACAACATTATAAGGAAAGTTAACCTAGTGTACAACACAGGTATATGGTTATTTTTCTTATTAATCTTTATACAACAAAATAAGCACTTTCCAACAAACATGCATAAAAATTAATGTTGATTGAAATATGTAAAGCACTAAAGCACTTTAACTATGTTGGTTCTTAACAGTAACAGTTACTTAAGGGAAACTGTGGTGGACTGTCAAAATTGCATTTAACAAATGGAATATACAACAGAAAGTAATGTGTATAGCTTTAAATTTTAAATGAACCTGTGTAATTAATTGATAGATTAATTGTTTTAAACAGTATAAAAATCATTGGCACCATATATTGATTATTCTGAAGAAGTCTGCATTCGGCAGATGAAAGCGCTAGATCGTTGATTGTGTTTTAATAATATTTGCTCATTAAAGTACTGAGGTCTGTTTACACGGAGTTGCATCTTCTGTTGGGTCTACATGAACTTATTTTTGGTGTCGTTACGTTCTCCGAGTACTTACAGACCCAGTACAGTTAATTGTAACTTTTAAACAATTTTTAAAACTGTGTTTTATAAGGTGCCGCGATTATGGAACAAACGCTTAACGATTCTACAATCGTAGGGTTGGACATACCCTTTAATGACAGTATCAATTTGATTGAAACGCAAAGGGAAGTAACCCGCTTAAGGGAAGAGATCTCCACATTACGCGGAGATCTCACAAAGCTTATTGAACTGTTTTCGCAGGAGGAACCTGTTGTAAGGAAGAAATCGAGTAATTGCACCGTTGGTCATTCCCCAGCGCAACCGGTGACGTCATCTCCACGCTCGGAGTTCCGGAGTCATGGTGGTAAGAGGACGACCGTAGAAGGAGAAGCAGAAGGGCTTAACCACGGGCGCTCGTCAAATAAGGATGAAAATGGTTCCATTCTGCACTCAAAATCTGCAAAAAGGGATATAGGTACGGGAAACAACAGCGACCGTTCCTCTAGATTTGGCCAAACATCTAAAGGTACTGTTCAAACCCATCCGCACACATTTGGTGATGCGGAAACACAAGTTACCAATGAAAGACAGTTGAATGATGGTTATGACACTAAATATAAGGACATTATTGAGAAAGTATATACATTTGACAACATTGTTGATAATTCCCAAAGGGGCGACATGCACAATGAAACGAACCAAGCTGTTAGAGAATTTGAAATGTCACTGAGAGACAAATTATTTCTCTTTGAAAAAACATTGTATAAATACAAATGTTTAGAGATTGACAATAATTATTTACATCAATGCTTGATTTGCAAAATAGTCCCACAAGGACTTAGGTTTTATAAATACCCTTTCGGTATTCAATATACTGAGAATGTTTTAAACGATTTGCAAGCATTTTTTGATGACTGTGGTTTTACTTTAATGTCTAAGCTGATTAAGTACAATGAAGTGAAATTAAAGAAACTTTTGAACGAAGTGAATGAATGTCAGAAGGAGATAATTAGTGACTTGTTATTTGAAGAATATGTTAATTTATACAAAAATATTTTAAAGAGAGTTGAAGTCAAGGTAGGAAAAGTATATGTAAGGAAACAGGGTAAACTGTCTAGGGATAAAGCACAGTACAAGAAAGGGAATAGTTATCCCTTACCATTTCAGAAACTTAGAAAAGACCAGGGCAACCATTTTAACAGGCCTGTAAATGGGTCTAACAGGAATGTAGGAGGTAACAAAAGGGTTGAATTCCAGGATTTTCAGGAAGGGTTTCAAATCAGAAACAGGCACCTGGATGAGTTGGATTCCTTTCATGAGGAAACTGACAATTTTTTAGGTCCTCGCAGATCCGAAAGAATAGCCAACAAACAAAGAAATCCCTCGGATCCAGGACCACAGGAATTAACCAATGGGACGGATTTTGTTTGGAGGACCAGAGGGAGGAGGGGGAGATAGAAGAAATAGTTCTTGATCAAAATGGTATCACACAAACATACAAAGGTTATAAAATACACAACTATACTAACCTGACAGTGGAAAAAGAACATTTTGATTTATTTTCCAAGGGGTTTAAATTTGTGAAAACCACACATGGAGACTTGGCAAACATATTACTGGAATTAAAAATATTCCTACGGAAATTAAATCTGCAGGTTACTTGCAAACACCACAATACAGTCAGTTCCCAAGGTATTGCACATGGTGAGCATACAGAAACATTGAGGAGAAGTAGTATTTACAACCCCCCACTACACCCTGTGATTGGGACTTTCGAGTGTATAGTTATGAATGACATTTATGATACATTCGAACCAACAAAAAGGTTGAACAAAATAAACAATTTAGACGAAAGAGAGTTCATTTTGTTTGAACAACTAAGAAAAGAGAGAAACCTTAGATTTATGCAACCAGATAAGGGTGGGGGAATGGTCATTTTCAATCAGGAAGCATACAATAATGTTCTAACGGACATATTGATGGACCAAACTACATACACCACTGTATCGATGAATGAAATACAAATTGCATATAGAAGAATAGACAGTTGGTTGGAAGAATATTTTATTGAAAACAGAATTGGAAGGGATACATTTAATTTTTTGAAACAAACCCATCCCTATATACCAAAAATGTTTGCAATACCAAAGATACATAAGAACATTTTAAAACCACCCTTCCGCCCTATAGTTTCTGCAAAAAAGTCTAAAACGCAACCTTTGTCAGTGTTTATTGACCAGCAATTAAAAGATATTGTCAAAACACAGACACAGCAAGATTCCTGGGATTTCTTAGGTAAAATAACAAATGAATTATGGTCAGAGACTGTCAAAATGGTAACCATTGACGTTAAAGAACTTTTTACATGTATTCCCAGAAGACAAGGGTTTGAATTTTTTGAAAATAGTGTTCATAAACATTCCAATTTAAACCTTGACAGGAAAAAATTATTGTTAGAATTGACTGAAATAGTCTTAGACAACAATTTCATCACATTTCAAGGGGAATACTACAAGCAGATTACAGGTGTGGCAATGGGGGCAGCTTGTGCCCCCTTATATGCAAATCTGGTCCTTCTAGAATGGGAAGAAGAGTATATTTTCAAGAGTTCTTATCAAAGAAATATAAAAATATATCTCCGTTTTTTGGATGACATTTTTATATTGTGGGAGGAAGTCACTACAGGGGACTTAAAAGAATTTATGACATATATCAATCAAACTACTTCCTTCCTGTCCTTCACTTATGAAATTGAAAACAAGGTTATAAATTACCTCGATATAACCTTGAGTAAGGGTATTGCTGGTTTTAAATCAAATATTTTTCGCAAAAGCACATGGTGCAACAGTTATTTACATTTCAATAGCCAGCATCCCCTACATCAAAAGAAAAGTATCATCAAAGGACAGGCAGTTAGAATTGCCAGAATGACCTCCCAACACCAGGATTTACAAAAAGAATTTTTATTTTTATTGGAAAAATTCTTGGAAAGGGGCTATCCCAAACAGTTAGTTGTGGAGATTCTGGAACAAGTATATAAAGGATGGGGTACAAAATACAAACCCCTTTTAGGTAACAAATTTACTCCCAATGAGAAAAGGGTGGATATTTCTGATGACTTTAGGGGTGCCTGCATTGTGGAATACAATGGATTTTCTGACCATTTCATCAATATTATTAAAAATAACTGGTCTATTTTTAAAACTAACAAAGAGATACACCAGACAGTTGGAAAAAAACCAAGATTTATATACAAGACAGCCACAAATCTTAAAAGATTTTTTGAAATGGAAAACATTAAACATGAATCTAAGGAAGGCACTAAAAGATGTGGTAGGTGTCGGCAATGCAAGTATATTAATCCAAGTGTGGGATTCAAATTGGAAAATGGTTTAAAAAGTAGAATTGCCTTTTGTAAGGGCAATTGTAGAAGTAAAATGCTGGTGTATTTAGCTACTTGTTCCAAATGTTCTGCTTTCTACGTGGGGAAGACCGAGAGGTCCCTCAGAGAAAGAATTTACGAACACATGTACAACATCAGCAAGAGCAAAGAGACCAGTGCTTTATTTAAACATTCTATAGACTGTGTAGGTTTCACTGATTTTAAGTTTGGGATTTTGGAATATGTTAAACCAGATCCAAGGGGAGGGGATACCAAAAACTACTTGCTGCAGAAAGAAATTAGGTGGCAGCTAAGGTTAAAAGCAAATATGCCCCCTGGGCTTAATGAGTATACAAACATTAAGGCTATTTTAGTGGAAAAAGCCTCTAACATATAAATAAACAAAAGATATGGTATCATGGGTCTATACAATCAACAAATACACCTTGAGATTTTTTGAATGGGGTTAACACAACAACTGTTCAAAATACCCACGACCACATGTACAGTCCTGTTTAACATCAAAATGTTTTAAAGTAGTTTTTTAATAATTAAATACAACAGTAGTTTTTAACAACAGTTTTTAACAAATGACATATACATCTCTTCAGAACAACATATATATTCTTACAAGTCAACAACATTCTATATTCACTTCAGTTTTTTAACTATTTAATTATTTATTTACACATATTTATTTATATATATTATTCAATATTTACTATTCACATACCATCAACTAAGCAATAAGTATAACACAACATTATAAGGAAAGTTAACCTAGTGTACAACACAGGTATATGGTTATTTTTCTTATTAATCTTTATACAACAAAATAAGCACTTTCCAACAAACATGCATAAAAATTAATGTTGATTGAAATATGTAAAGCACTAAAGCACTTTAACTATGTTGGTTCTTAACAGTAACAGTTACTTAAGGGAAACTGTGGTGGACTGTCAAAATTGCATTTAACAAATGGAATATACAACAGAAAGTAATGTGTATAGCTTTAAATTTTAAATGAACCTGTGTAATTAATTGATAGATTAATTGTTTTAAACAGTATAAAAATCATTGGCACCATATATTGATTATTCTGAAGAAGTCTGCATTCGGCAGATGAAAGCGCTAGATCGTTGATTGTGTTTTAATAATATTTGCTCATTAAAGTACTGAGGTCTGTTTACACGGAGTTGCATCTTCTGTTGGGTCTACATGAACTTATTTTTTATGCCAGCAAGTTGAAAGAGATGGAAAACTGCCCAAACGGCCAAATAAACTACAATTTCTGGTTTAAAACTCACTCTTCCCATGGAGGATAGGCTACCTAGTGCTTACCATGCCCAGTGATAAGCTAGAAGGCTTCCCTCCAACACAGAAAGGCTTAGGGGGCTCAGAAGCTTACTAACAATCCTGGATACAGCAACTCTGTAACCGGACTAGGCTAGTTATAGCAAAGGCAGGAAACATGCACAAGTGCGGCTTTCAAACCAGAAAGTTGAAAGAGATGGAAAAAAAAAACTGCTCATATAGCTAATAGCTACAATTTCTGGGCCAGGGACCACTCCTCTTGTGGTAGATAGGCTACCTGATGCTTACCACTCCCATTGATAAGCTAGAAGGCTTCCCTCCAACACGGAAAGGCTTGGTG
This sequence comes from Protopterus annectens, assembly GCF_019279795.1. Lineage (NCBI taxonomy): Eukaryota > Metazoa > Chordata > Ceratodontiformes > Protopteridae > Protopterus > Protopterus annectens. The sequence continues at coordinate 71,615,164 of NC_056743.1, forward strand.
GGCTCAGAAGCTTACAAAGAGTCCTGGATACAGCAAATCTGTACCTACTAGACTAGTAACAGGAAAGGCAAGAAACAAGTGCAAACACAGACTTTTAAATCAGAAGGTTGAAAGAGATGGAAAAGCTTCCCAAATGGCCAATAAACTATAATGTCTGTACCAGAAACCACTCCTCCTGTGGTAGACAGGTTGCCTAGTGCTTACCACTCCCACTGATAAGCTAGAAGGCTTCTCTCCAACACAGAAGGACTTGTGGGGGGGCTGCTCAGAAGCTTACCAACAGTCCTGGATACATCAAATCTGTACCTGAACTACACTAGTTATAGGAAAGGCAGAGGACCAAACACAAAACGGGCTTTTAACCAGAAAGTAGAAAGAGATGAAAAAACTGCCAAAACAGCCAATGAATAACAATTTTGGGGCCAAAACCAACTCTTCCCATGGTAGATAGGCTACATAGTGCTTACCACTCTCACTGATAAGCTAGAAGACTTCCCTCCAACACAGAAAGGCTTGGGGGTCTCAGAAGCTTACCAACAATCCTGGATACAGCAAGTCTGTATCTGGACTTGACTAGTTACAAGAAAGGCAGGAAACAAGCTTAGAATTTTTTTTGTTACAGAAAAGCAGCTAAAACAGCAGTAAATACAATTAAAATTGTAGTGCAGGCCAGCACACCCAAGTGTGTAGCAACACTACGGCAAATACAGTTCAAATAAATGCAATTAAATTAACAAATGACTAAAAAACAAGTGCAGAAGGCAATAAATTAGAAGGCTCCTAACAAGCAGTAATAAGTGCAGAGTAAGAGAGACTAAGCAGATAATAGCACACAGAAGAGCAACTAAGACAGTTACAGTAAGAGCAGCTGAATACAATATATATATATATATATATTTTTTTTTTTTTGAGGGAGACAACAGAGCAGGATTAAGAGGCTACAGGGGTCGCCCTTCCCAAATGCTCTCTTTGTACACAGTAGGAGTGCCTGAAATCAGAATATTATCTCACTGCACTCAGTTGAGTGAGCAAATGGGATGGGCCCAGAAGGAGTATCCAAATACAAATGTACAAGAAAGGAGGGCAATTTCAAAGCCACCAACATTAACACCAAAACAAGAACAGGGAGGGTGGGTGGGAACTAATTGTAGAGAGACAGCCACAACTTCAGTTGAGTTAATATTCAGTGAAAAACACAAATAAGTAAATTAAATACAGTACTATATGCAAAAGAGCAGATAAAAGTGTACTTAAATTCACTTATATGTCCAGCTGATTTCAGGTAGATGTTAGCCGGCCAAAGCTCTGATATTAAGCAGAGATAACTCAAAATGTACCACTTATATAAGGCAAGACAGAATGTCAGTGATGAGCTGAAACTACCCCCACTGCTATCAATGGCTACACAGAAATTCTAAAAAGTACTCTGTAGAGAGACAGCCACAACTTCAGTTGAGTTAATATTCAGTAAAATACAAATAAATAAATTAAATACAGTACCATATGCAAAAGAGCAGATAAAAGTGTACTGAAATTCACTTATATGTCCAGCTGATTTGAGGTAGATGGTAGCCGGCCAAAGTTCTGATATTAAGCAAAGATAACTCAAAATGTACTACTTATATAAGGCAAGACAGAATGTCAGTGATGAGCTGAAACTACACCCACTGCTATCAATAGCTACACAGAAATTCTAAAAAGTACTCTGTAGAGAGACAGCTACAATTTCAGTTGAGTTAAATTCAGTGAAAAACACAAATAAGTAAATTAAATACAGTACTAAATGCAAAAGAGCAGATAAAAATGTACTTAAATTCACTTATACATCCAGCTGATTTCAGGTAGATATTAGCCAGCCAAAGCTCTGATATTAAGCAGAGATAACTCAAAATGTATCACTTATATAAGACAAGACAGAATGTCAGTGATGAGCTGAAACTACCCCCCCCCCCACACTGCTATCAATGGCTACAAAGAAATTCTAAAAAGTACTCTGTAGAGAGACAGCCACAACTTCAGTTGAGTTAATATTCAGTGAAAAACACAAATAAGTAAATTAAATACAGTACTATATTGAAAAGAGCAGATAAAAGTGTACTTAAATTCACTTATACATCCAGCTGATTTCAGGTAGATGTTAGCCGGCCAAAACTCTGATATTAAGCTCTAATACTGTCTTTTTACTCAGTATTGTTAAGGGCTGAACCCCCACCCAAAGTCTGCAGCAGAGTAAATAAAACATCCAGCCCTGCAAAAGCTTACAGACTTGTCTTTTTAATCAGTGTAAGGGGAAATTATGTGTTCATTTGATATCCTAATCATGTTCTGTTTATATGGTACTAAGTTTAATATCTCTTCTCTGCTTGGCGAGTACTTTGTGGTCTGCTTTTTAGCTGTTTTTCAGAACTAGAATCGAAAATGCCCTCCACTTCCCCTTAATTTTTCATCTCCCCTTCTCTCTCTAATTAATCAGCTATTCCCTACTATTGCTGTCAGCCTGCACTTTTTTAATTGCTCTTTCCAGCTACTGCTTGTGTGAATCTTCCTCTCTGCCTATATAGGCAGGTCTATGTCACTTTGTTTTCCCTTTACCTTGCCCTGAGGTTTCACTAATAACTACTTACTTTATTACTATTATGTGTTTCTAACCTTACTGTTTTTTTTTTTACTTCTTTTAATAATCCATAGTGTAAGAGTTACGTTTGCATTTATGCTAGTAAGAACCCTTAGTTACTTGTGTGCAAATTCTAGCAGTGCCAACTCTAATGATTGTGTCAGGACACATACAGGCCCTAGGGGCTGAAACCCACTTCCTTAATCCTTTTCTAGCTGGGGCTCACTTTGCTCCCCTACCCTGCCTTCAATTCCCACCAGTCCCTACTACTACATTTATGCTTCCCTAAGACCACCCACTCCATACCTGCAACCAATCATACACTTTACAGTTACCCTATTTGCTACTCCATCTTATATAGCTATATTACATCACACCGCCTTTCTTTTGGTCCCTCCCACCTCACTCTACTTTTTCTTCTGCCCTCCTGTTCCATATACCCACGTCTACTTAAAGAGTAATAACTTAATTTATTCTACTGATCGCCTTTTACTGAATTTTTCAGACCTACTTTTCTCTGCTTTAACTACATTATACTTCCTTTTCACTTATTATTCTCTACATCTGCTATCTAGTCTTGCCCATGCCACATCTTATCACACTCCATTGTTACCCAATCTAACTAATACCTCCAGAACACTACACTGTAATTTTAAATCATATTCCTATCACCCTGCTATAGCAACTGGCCTATACTCTATCACATCCCACACCTTCTTTAAATACAAATACATCTGTGAAGAACCCACGCCACACACAGATAATGTAAAGATAAAAACTAAATATATAAAAATAATTTCAGTATACACACCTCTCCCCTAAGCTTGCTCTTAATAATGATCTACATCCTAATCCTGGCCCCTCTCTTCACATTTGTCACTCTTCTACCTCAGCTGTCCCTAGTACTCCTCTTCCAGCCAACCAAGGTAATCGTCTTCTTTTGATGAACTTAAACCTTAGTTAGGAGTCACATACACTGCTTACAGTCACAGAAAACTGGCTAAAACCAGGATATTCTTGCCCCAAATTACCTCATCATTATAAATGACAGCATGGAGGCATGGCTATGGTATACAAAAAACACCTTGAAATCACATCCTGTTCCCTCACCCACCCCACCCCAACTTTCCCAAAGCTGAAATAATTCTCTCTCTCCTGAAATTCCTCAAGTGCATATGCATCACTGCTATCTACATCCCCCCAGGAAATAAGATCCCATTGTTGGAAGAAATCCTGTATCATATCTCTGATAATATCAACAAGGAGCCATCACCACAGATGTTATTACAGACTACCTACTTTTCAGCTCTGAACCTCCAACACCTTTGATCAATCACTTTGTTTTTACCCAAATTATCACTACTGCTACTCAACTAGACAAATGTAGTAATAGGGAGTCTACATTAGACTGGATCTTCACCAACACCCCTAACAAAATTAACACTGCTGGGTACCTACCCAATAACACCAGCGACCATCTAAACATGCACATAAACACTTAATCTATAATAATGCACATACGTTCACCTACTTCAATAATGTCACCTTCATTAGCTAAAAAAACTGGATGAGAGGCCCAGGAACCACACAGACCAGTGTATGACCACCAAAAAAGCTGTTTATTGAACAATCAAAGCAGTCAAGCGCTTTTGTCTTGAATCAAAACTTCATCAGAACTGCTGTATCACATTAAACCATGACAATAAGTACTAAAACTAGTAGTCATGTGATAAAACCCAACCAATAAAATAAAACACTACTTTATGGTGTAATATGAAACACAATCAAGGACTTAAATGAAATAAATAAACTAAATTGTATAAATAGATTTTTGGAAAAAGTTAGATGTGTGTGTATGTGATGTGTGATGTGAATTACAATACCAACTTGAGTATGATAACACAAATTTGGTACCATTAAACACCTGGTTACCCCTCCAAACATTTTAACTTTAAAACTGGGGTAATAGAACATCATTCATTGAGACTGGGAGGGGGGGGTAAGAGCATCACACAACAAAATCCAAATAAGTTCCTTTTTGCCCAGGTGTTATTCAATGATGAAACCCCTAGGGTCACTTTCGATGTAATACATTGCCACAGACTTAAAGTGGTGGTGAGAAAAGGCTAAAATATGTCTATAAAGTGCATTTGTTGTCTTGCCCTTCCTAATTTCATTTAGATGCTCATAGATTCTTTTCTGTAACATACGACTAATCTTTCCAATATAGAATGCTTTGCAACATTAACAAAGGGCTCCATATACCACATACTTGGATGAACAATTTAAATCCTTTTTGATCAGACATTTCTTTTGCTTAATGAAAAACAACTCGCATGTAAGAATATACTGACAATAGTTACAATGGTTGCATTTGAACATACCTTTAGGGTTATTAGTACAGTCTCAGCCTTTTCTTCATTTCTAAAAGGTTTTAAAGGTCTTACCTTAGTTAAAGACTACCTTAGGCTTGTCCCCAGACAATTCCTTACCATCATTGATATCCGTGACTATCAGCCAAAATTGGTTTACTACATTTACAATGTCATAACTATTGGCAGAAAATGTGACAATTAATGAACGTTCAAAAGGTACCCTAGATGTCTGATTGTCATTGCCCACATTCCTAATAATTGTGGGATTTTGATGAGAAGCTGGGTGAATTGGGAGCAAAGGCTGGTAGACTCCCTTGTTTCTATTTTTATACACTTCCACCTTGATGGATTTCAATAGTTGAAGTGTGTATCCTCTTTTGCTAAACATATCCAACAATTTGCTTGTCTCAGTGATGAAAGTAACATCATCCGAGATCATAAGTGCAAGTCGGACTAATTGTCCTTTCCCCACCGCTCTTTTTTGAAATCTGAGATGCCAACTATCAAAATGCAGGTAGGAGTTAGAAAATGTTTGTTTGCAAAAGATATTGGAACAAAAACAATCCCTTCCATAGTCTTTAGTGACCATAACATCCAAATAGGTCATCTTACTATTGTCATAGGTGTGCGTAAATTTAAGAAAGGATGTGCTACCATTAATATATTCCAAAAATTTGTTCAATTTTGTAACAGAATTGGCCCAAATGATAAAAATATCATCCAGGAATCGGGTGTAAAATGTCCAACAATTGGCAAAGGGGCTAGTGAATACAAAGAGCTTTTCCCAGTATGCCATGATAAGATTGGCAAAGCTCGGGGCACAAGAGGCACCCATTGCAACACCACTTGCTTGTCTAAACAATTGCCCTTCAGAATAAAGGAAATTGTTTTCTAAAACCAGTTCAATGAGTGTGATGGCCATGCCATTGTCATTGCTTCCCAATAACCCTATATCAAACAAAATACTTTCCAACCAGTCAAGTCCCTCCTTGCGGGGGAATGACTGAATATAGGTTTTGGACATCTATAGTAACTAGAGTACAGTCATTGGAAAAACTGAGATTTTCAAGCCTGGATAGAAAGCCCCAGGAATCTTTACAAATTTGTGTAACTGCACTAACCAAAGCTTGAAGTAAACTATCCATGTATTTAGCTATGTAAAAGGTCTTACTCCTACAAGGATCCACTATGGGCCTCAAAGGTGGGTTGTGCATATCTTTATGAATTTTGGGTATCCCAAAGATACCCACTACTACCGGATGCTGGTCATGTATGTAGTCATAGGTATCTTTATCAATCTGTCCTTGCGTAACCATGTCATAGAGACAGATGTCAATTTTGGAATACGCAATGTTTAATTCATTTTGGGAGAATTGAGTGTAAGTGTCAGAAAAAAGTAGTTTAAACATCCGACTATTATAATCCTCAGCATCCATTATAACAATCCCCCCACCTTTATCGGGCTTCATTACCCTAACAGATCTGTTGTTACACAACTCTTTGAAGAGTAACTCCTCTGCATGAGAAAGGTTATGCCATCTATCCAAATTAAACTTTGAACAACATATTTTCCGAATCTCTTTCTCGGAAAGCTTCTCAAAAAGGGATAACCAGCTATTTACTGGGGGATTGAATGAGATAGCTTTTTTAGGGTCCTACTGACAAATGGTGTTGAGCTAGAAGACTATGGTTTGAACCAAAGAGCCAAATTTAACTTACGAGTATACAGTTTAAGGTCAATAAGGGCTTCTGCTAAGTTAGATTCTTTAGCAGGTACAAAACTTAAACCTTTGCTTAACACATCAGCATGTTCATTTGTGATGGTAGTACTAGAAAAATTGTATGTAGTAAAATCCCTATCCGTATTTTGAACACAAATAGGCATACAATCCAAATTGGTAGAGACTACATAGCTTTCTGACAAAGTAGGGTTGAAATTTCCATCATAACTAGACCCATTCATATTAGTTTCTAATTTTTGTGTTAACGTGTCAATAAGGTGGGTTTCACTAAATGTAAATTTTCTCATTCGGTGAGACGCTAGGTGTAAGGTTCTCATTTGATGAAACATTTGGTGCTGTCACCCTTAAATATTGGTTGTCCCCTATAACATTAGTAGTAACTTGAGACTGTGTAGAAGGGTTAATATGTAATATCACCTCCATATTATTTTCACCAGCTGTACAAAACGCATGCTGTATAATGTTGTTAGGGAACAAAGCATCAACGTCATCACCACTGTCACTATCGAAAAATTATTATTGTTCTGAAAAGTAATGTTACAAACCACCTTGTTGAACCCAAACTCTGTGTGAGTTGCTACTTGTTGCACATTGTCAGTAATATCAGACTTGTTAAAATTCTCATTTGTCAATGCATGTAACATAAAGCCTGACTGACAGTCAAAATTGTACCATTCAAAACTATCTAACTCAAAGTTACTTTCATTGGCTGATAAATTGTTGCTCTTCAATATTAAACTGTAGCATTCATAATTATGTAACTCAAAATTACTTTCTTTTATTAATAAACTGTTGCCCTTCAACATTATACAATCAAAATTATGACAACATCACTTTCATTGCTTGATAAATTATTGCCCTTCAGTGTTAAACAATCCAAGTTACCAACATCGCTGTTAGCACTTAACTCATTAACAGGAATATCAGACTTACTGAAATTTTCATTTGCTAAAGCATGCAACATAAAGTCTGACTGGCATTCACAGTTACAGTATTCAAAATTATCTGACTCCAAGCCAATTTCGTTGGTTGGCAGATTGTTGTACTTCATTGTTAAACAATCCAAGTCGCCAGCATCGATTTTAGCACTGTTATCAAGCTCAGTGTTGTCATCATTATAAGTGAAACACTTAGTGTTATGCGAGCCCGTGTTGGTAAGTAAAGTGTCTCCAGATGCAACATTAACTAACATCCAAGTACTAAACAGCACAAACCAGGAAATAATATCAGGATTCACAGCAATAGGGCAACACACAGAAGAACCACAGAAGTCACAGGAAAATAAAGTTGAATTTGAGTTGAATTTAATGAAGCGCTTTTCGTCTGTGGTATACACAGACTTCCTCAGACAAAAAGTATTACTTTTTGTCTGAGGAAGTCTGTGTATACCACAGACGAAAAGCGCTTCATTAAATTCAACTCAAATTCAACTTTATTTTCCTGTGACTTCTGTGGTTCTTCTGTGTGTTGCCCTATTGCTGTGAATCCTGATAACATTAACTAACATGCCAGGGGTTGGCAAATATGGTTCAGTTAAAAAAAAAACATTGCTTTGGAACTAGTTGAATGATCTGTCACACCAAAACTAAGCTGTCGCTTAAATATTCCTGTGTTACTTGCCTGATTTAATACTGCTTCTTCCTCATGGTCTTCTCCACCTTTGCATTTTTTCACCATGTGTTTCTGTTCTTAAAGTTTCTTGTGTTGGAATAACCGCTTTTTGGTTGAGCTCCCAAATGTTCGAAATTAGGGTTGGTAGTTTGATTCCTTGATTCTCTTTGCCGGTTGAATGAAGAAAAACTTCCTGGTTCTTGATCTTTTTTGTTTTGTAAAACCCTCTCTGAACGCCAGACAAGAGGCTCATCATTTGCTGCTAGCTGTAGGGAATCAACGTTATCAGTCTCACCGGGATTACTCACCTCTCCCTGTCTGTCACCAGATTTTCTTGATGTGATTGGCTGATTGAATTCAGAAATCTCAGGGGCTAAAACGTTAAAAAGTTTGGAGGGGTGACCGAGTGTTTTATTGGTACCAAACTTGTGTTATCACACTCAATTTCATATTGTAATTCACATCACACATCACATACACACACATCTAACTTTTTCCAAAAATCGATACAATTTCATTCATTTATTTCATTTGAGTCCTTGATTGTGTTTCATATTACGTCATAAATGAGTGTTTTATTTTATTGGTTGGCTTTTATCACATGTCTGCTAGTTTTAGTACTTATTGTCATGGTTTAATGTGATACAGCAGTTCTGATGAAGTCTTGATGCAAGACGAAAGCACTTGACTGCTTTGTTTGTTCAATAAACAGCTTTTTTGGTGGTTGTATACTGGTCTATGTGGTTCGTGGACTCTCATCCATTTTTTTTGTTTTTTTGGTTCTGAGTTTTACCCTCATTAGCTACCTCAACAAATACAAGTGGAATATTCTAAAATGCTTACCCCTAGATGATGCAGTAACTCACTTTAACACATTCTTTAACATACTAAATGAACTAGCTTCCATTAGATCAAAATGTATCAAATCTAATCTCGCCCCATGGCTCACAAGAGAAAGCAGACAACTCATGCCAAGCAGAATAAAGCATGAAAAGCACAGTCTACTGACAAAACACCACAAAAATGCAATGTTTTAGAGAGTCCAAACAAGTAAAAGGACAAGTTCCTGCAGTAAACAAAGTCTGATATTAATTGCACGAACAGCAACAGTTCAAACCAAGAAACGCTTGTAGCTTGTAAAACGTACAAACGTACACATGCATGCCTCTACGTTTTACTAAAGTTTTTACAAGTTATGAGTGTTTCTTGGTTTGAACTTGTGCTGTGGTTCATGGAATATTTCAGACAGCTCAGGAATATTTCTAAACAAAAATTCAGATCAGACAAAATTAAATAGCTTTCCAAGCTCCATGACAACCACCAACAGAACCCAAAGCTTTTCTGGAATAAAGTCAAAAGACTATTACACCCAAGTCAAACTGTATCTCCTTCACCAACTACAACCAACAACTCAGTCCCTATAACTACCCAATTTAATACATTTTATACACCTTTTTTTCTCCTTACTTAACAATAAACCACGCACCAGCCTCACTGTCTGAAAAAGTACTAATCACCACCACAATTCTTTCTCCCTCTAACCAGCATCTACCTCTTCTATCAAAAAACACCTGCCAAAGCCACACCAGCTGCTGACAATCTGTCACCAGAATATTTCAGAATCACTGCAGATGCTGTAGCATACCCTATATCTATACTCACCAACGCCTCCAATTACAGACTTACAGCCATTCTACCTCCACTCCAAAATATTAGAAAAATACAATAATTTCCAATTCCTTTCCCATCTTAACAATAAAAAATTTCTTCTCCAACATTCAACATGGTTTCTGACCTGACCATAGCACCACTACTGTTCAGCTCTGTTTTACCAAAGTCATATACTCTAATAGAAACACCAGCAAACTTGTATCCTCCCTTCTACCTAGAATGCATTTGATACAGTTTCACACCTACACCTGCTACATGAACTATTCTCTCTAGGACTCTCACATTCAGCCCTTAGCTGATTCCACAGCTATCTCACTAATGAACAACTAGGCTGCAAAATGGAATACAGATATTGCCCCCTTTCTTTCTGTCTCCATTGGCATACTTGATGGATCTATTTTAGGCTCTTTACTATTCAACATATTCACTAATAATCTTCACAAAACTGCCAAAGAAGCCTCCATAGTACAATACACAGATGATCCTATACTCTTATGCTCTCCTCCATAGTACAGTACACAGATGATGCCAAGCTGTCATGCTGTCTTCCATAGTACAATACACAGATGATGCCATACTATCATGCTGTCCTCCATAGTACAATACACAGATGATGCCAAGCTCTCATGCTGTCCTCCATAGTACAATACACAGATGATCCTATACTCTTATGCTTTCCTCCATAGTACAATACACAGATGATGCCAAGCTCTCATGCTGTCCTCCATAGTACAATACACAGATGATACCAAGCTCTCATGCTGTCCTCCATAGTACAATACACAGATGATGCCACACTCTTATGCTGTCCTCCATAGTACAATACACAGATGATGCCAAGCTCTCATGCTGTCCTCCATAGTACAATACACAGATGATGCCAAGCTCTCATGCTGTCTTCCATAGTACAATGCACAGATGATGCCAAGCTCTCATGCTGTCCTCCATAGTACAATACACAGATGATGCCAAGCTGTCATGCTGTCTTCCATAGTACAATACACAGATGATGCCATACTATCATGCTGTCCTCCATAGTACAATACACAGATGATGCCAAGCTCTCATGCTGTCCTCCATAGTACAATACACAGATGATCCTATACTCTTATGCTTTCCTCCATAGTACAATACACAGATGATACCAAGCTCTCATGCTGTCCTCCATAGTACAATACACAGATGATGCCACACTCTTATGCTGTCCTCCATAGTACAATACACAGATGATGCCAAGCTCTCATGCTGTCCTCCATAGTACAATACACAGATGATGCCAAGCTCTCATGCTGTCTTCCATAGTACAATGCACAGATGATGCCAAGCTCTCATGCTGTCCTCCATAGTACAATACACAGATGATGCCACACTCTCATGCTGTCCTCCATAGTACAATACATAGATGATGCCACACTCTCATGCTGTCCTCCGTAGTACAATACACAGATGATCCTATACTCTTATGCTCTCCTCCATAGTACAGTACACAGATGATGCCAAGCTCTCATGCTGTCTTCCATAGTACAATACACAGATGATGCCATACTATCATGCTGTCCTCCATAGTACAATACACAGATGATGCCACACTCTCATGCTGTCCTCCATAGTACAATACAAAGATGATGCCAAACTCTTATGCTCTGCACTAAGTCTACTGCAACTCCACAAGATGACCCATGACTCATTTTCCTCAGTTGAGGCCTGGCTAGTTGACTACCAACTACTTTTAAATGTTAAAAAAAAAATAATGCTATTTTTACCAAAATCTTTGTCAGCACAGAAACAATCTTTCAATATCACATCAGCAAATAATATCTCAGTTGAAACAGTTTCCAAGTTCCATCACAAAGGTTCTTGGTGTCATAATTGATGATAACTTAAAATATGGTCAATATGGCCAACATATCACTCATACTATTTGGGCTTCCTCTACAGAAAAACACAATTTCTCACTGACTACACTAGGAACTCTTTAGCAAAATCTTATCTTCTCCCTTCATTTCTCTATGCATCACTCATCCTGACTAACCTTCACTCCACTTTAAAAATAAACTAGAATTTTGCTGCAATAAAACACTCCTTGGTTTTGGTATGTGAACATCTCTCCTTACCAACCCCCCCCCCCGGAACCATTCCATGAAGTGGTCACTGTAATGGTAGCCTTAGGTTTACTCCCTTCATTGCCTCTTGCCTTACTTCATCCTACTGCCAAAAAATGTTGAATTGTTCATATTTTTCTGCACAAGATATATGAGCCCATCATAGTTTTAATTCTTTCATAATTCCCCATTTCTGTACCTTGGATGCTGAAATGCTCCTATTTACTCTAAGAGATTCACAGCTTATCAAAAAGACCCTTTCTTGTCTTTCCGTATCCTGACCATTTTCATTAGTTTGTTTTAATTTGATAGTCAAGGCTCTCATAATTAGAAGCTACTGTCCATCCACCATCTACCACCATTCCCTTTGGTCTCCTCTTATTCTGAGTGTTAGCCTACTCACTGTTCCTGTTTCCTCTTCTTTGCTGTTTATCTCAGCTATCTCCTGCTATTTGTGTTGCTGTATCTCATTTGATTTCATCTTATGTAAACTGCTGCTCTTCCTCCCGATATATTGGCTTTGCTATTCCTGCATTTCAGTGACCTTCCTGTAATATATACCACACCTTAGAATTACCATATTCCATTCTGCCTCATCATTAGCCCAGGGCTCAATAACTTCAGCAATGTCCACCTTTTCTTCTTCTTCAAGTGCTCAGAATTCCACTCATTTTATTACACAGGCTCTTGGCACTGCGTGGCAGAATTTCCATCCCCATTCCCAAACTATTGCCTTCTGTTCTCTCCCCTCTTCATTATGCCCATTTGCTTGGTTCCTTATTTCTTTCCATTCCTCAAAATTTGGCATCAAATCTCCCCCCCTTTTCTACCTTCATTTAAAAGTACAAAGACTGTGATGTACCTTTCTAAGACGCTCTTTGGTAAGGCTGCTCCCTCATGGGTTGTAGTCTGTCCTTAAGAAAGAGCTCTTTTTTGTGATCTGTGACACCAGTCGCTCATTGTTCCATATCTTTTCCTTCTTTCTCATCCACCAGTCCAGCTGTTAGATTCCATAATTGTCTCATTTCTGGTTGTGCTGGAAACTAGTACAGGTGGCAGTCTGAGAATGCTGTTGCAGACCTCATCTTCCTGCATTTTTCTGGTCCCCTTTTTGTTTCCTCTGTTGTTCTCCCATCAAGTCATCTTGCGCTACAAATCCAGTGACATGTGGTTGCTCACTGCTGCTTCTGATGACTTTGGTCACTATATGTCCTACCTTTTCAGGTGTCATCTCTGTGCCAAGCTGACAACAGTAAGGTTTCTAATCTAGCTCCCCTCCCCTATTAATGCTACTGATGACTGAGTCACTAGGTACTTGTATCTGCATCTGCCACCCTGTAATATTTCTCCGCACTTGCCCTGGACAGACTGCCACAATGGCCCTCCCTCATTCCAATCTCCCTCTGCTAACCCCCCAAGTGAACTGCAATCCCTCATCCTTCCCATTGTAATTGCCCTACTCCCCCATGTTCTGCTGATGCTAGCAATTCAGAAACATAAGAACAGGGAAGTCACTCTATTCCATTGAACACTCCTCCATTCTCACAACCAGACAATTCTCTCCCAGCTGAAATCTGTACTACATCTGAATTCAGACATCAGCTAAATCACACATCAAAGTATGAGAATTACTTAACATTTGCTTCAGTAATCCACCCATAAGATAAACTCACCTCATACAGAATGTCTCACTAACTTATCTGCCTCTATAATCCTATTATCTCACCTAGTAACTTCTAGAAATCTCTTCTCCTTCTCATCTTCCCTCTCACCTCCCAACTGTCCTTAAATCATAACTTCTTATACAAGCATACTCAGCAGAAAAGTCAAATGGCTGTTTATCTTGCATGAGCGCACTCATCTGAACAGGACAGTTCCCTGTAATTCTCAGATGAGTGTGCCCGTTAGTTTATTTAAATAGCTGCTGAACCCTAAAAGGTACAGCTACATACTTAAAACTAAGACAAATGTATACCTTAGAATGCGGTATGTACCTGCTCTATGCTTAAGCTTACTGTTCCTTTCTGATTTTTTAAGAAATAATGTCTTTTTTAGGGCCATTCCTAGCCCTGTTTCTTTTCCCATCATTTATTTTAGTAATTTCATACAGTCAGAGTCCTGTACTGGCATAGATATGCAAACAAAGGACTTGAATTGCTTATTCTTGAGAGAAAAAATATTTTGCCAGTTAAAAAAAAAATAAATAAACACACAAACATGCTTTGACAGTTCACTGTGATGGCCACATTTGCTGTTTCCTTGCCAAGAAGGTGTTGACTGGTAACACGTCATTGTTACATGATGGCATATATCCAGTCAAATCTCTCCACTCCTAGCCCATAAGTAACTATGACCAGTCTGGAGCTGCACAAGTATGAAAATACAGTTCCCCTTTCATGTCCATCGTCTTGTAATAAAATTAGCCCTCCTGCCATTTTTGATTCATTCACAGATGCTTTTTTTATTACACAACTATTTGGCAAACAACAGCATTATAGAATTTCTATTAATTTCATTCTATTTTTTTTAAACCAGAAGAATGCAGCAGGAGAAAATACAAAAATGATTTTTTTTTTTTTGGGCGCCGGCTTGAGCTTTATTGAGCCACTGAAATCACCAGGAGAGTTGGTAGCAGGTGTTTTATATTGCAGTTAAGTACTAATGTTCGACCATTCTTCTCTATTTTTTTTAAATAAAACCCCCTTGAAAGTGATTCTAGCATTTCATGAATCCATTACTGGTGATAGCAGAGATATATTGCATTGTTAAAATTACTGTGAGCGTCATGGCTATGCAGTCATTTACTGAATCTCAATTTTACATTACTCACAGAATCAGCTTATTTTGATGTTCCCACAATTAGAGATTGTAGCTGAGAAGCCATAATGAGACTGTCTGTGTTTATGTGCATCTGGGTATGTGTGTGTCTGTCTGTGCACAGGCATATGTATGCATGTGTGTCAGACAGAGAGAGAGAGATTGATGACTCTGTGTTTTCAAGTGTGTGTGTGTGTGTGTGTGTGTGTGTGTGTGTGTGTGTGTGTGTGTGTGTGTGTGTGTGTGTGTGGCAGTAAATGTTGAGTGCATCAGAGTGTATGTTTGGGGAAGATGGATAGAATGAGTTGCATTGTATACACCTGACATCAGCAAGCTGAAATATAACCTAGCTATTATTAATGCATTTACTCGTTTGACCTCATTCACAGAACTGAGGTATACATGGGCAATAAAATGCCTGTAACTGGTGGACACATCTGTATCTGGGGGGGGGGGTTGTAGTGGGCTACATTGTTTGTATCTGCCAACAGAAGGCTGAAATACATTTCTATGACCATTATTTTGCATTTATTCATTCTTGTTGTCAGAATCAAACTTTACAAGTGTAGACAATCAACGTAGTGTCTATGTTTCAGAGCTTATCTATGTATGGAATGAAGTAGTGTATGTGAGCTGTACAATCCACAAAAATATTGAAGACTGTTTCTCAAAACTCATGAAATGATGCCATATTTTATGTTTACTTTAATGAAGAACTAATGGAGTTGGCAGTAAAATATAAATGTGTATGCACAGGACTGTAAAAAATAAGACAAAAAAGGAGGTGGGTAACATGCACATATCCTGAAATGTACAGTTTTTTCTGCTGTTACATATATTAGTAATATTAGCATATTAGTGGAAATTATGAATGGTGTCATCAACATTAGGATACAAGAATGTATGTAGAAGCTAATATGATTGGGTGTAAGTGGACAGTGAAGCCATTTCTGTGGGGTGAGAAGGGTCTGACTAATTGAAATGTATTTGCATACAGTTATGAAAACTAACCTATTAAATATTTCCATATTTTCATTAATAATCTTGAATGTGGATTATGGCAGTGATGTGCTATGGAAGTGGCTGCTAGATAAAAAAATGGCAGTAAAAAATGTTGTGTACGAGTACATGTCCAGATGATGCAATCGTATTGGGGATTTATACAAGTAGCTGGTTTTGGTAACACATGACAGCAAAATGTGTAAAGCAACATGAAGACATCCACTGTTAAGTATTTGTTTGAGACACAACTTATTAATATTAGGAATATTTTACTACTTTACTATTAAGGCTAATATTGCAAAAATGTTATGCTGTGTAAGGGTGCAACATATGTCTGGATGTTAAAAAAAGTATACTAAACCCACTCGGGCAATGGAAACACAGTCTGACACATAACTATTTATTTGACATACACTGTATTAATATTAAAATTATTGTAATATTCAGGCCAATATCTGTTGAACAGTAAACATTATTTTTTAGAAAAGTAGGTGCCTTCTATAAGCTGACATAAACTGGAAGATCTCTGCAGTGAAACCATTGCAGTGGGATGTACAGGACTTAATTTATTGAAGAGTGCAAGAGGTTATGGAATATTCTCATATTTACATTAATCAATAATAAAAGGAGTGTGAAAATGTCATGCTATTGAAACTATACATGCAGTAGGTTTTAAAAACTGATTATGATAAATGCACTTCTGCAAGAGAAGCATGGTAAAAAGTGTAACTACTTATTTGTTGTGCATCGTACTTATAGTAACATTAGTCTAATAATGTCAGTAATATCTCATGGAAAGTAAGTTGTGGGTTAGGAAACAGGGTGGCATCTGTATGTTGACAGGATATGATAGGGAACCTCAGCAAAAACATCACTGTAGGATATACAGCGCTTGACTTAATGATGAATGTTTGCAAAGCATTATGGAAAGTGTGAAATATGTCATATATTTGCAATTTGTTTAATCAGCTATTCCTTTCACTTCACGTCACACTGACTTGCACATTCAAAACATGTCCTTTTCTTACCCTTTGGCTATTACAATGACTGCTTATTTGTAATGACTCAATGTTGTTGTTCTTTTCTTAAGAATATACATGTTATTATATTTGTTTGTAACTTGTATGTGCCTCCCTGGCCTGGGTCAAGGCTAAAACGGGTTCTTAATACACTTATCTAGTTGTCAAATACGAAATAAATACAAATAAAGTAAAACTAATAAGTATTTACATTATTAATACAGCAAAAATGGTGTACGATACCATCATTCCAAAGGGGCCTACTTAAGCAGTGTGTGTTAATTGTAGACACACTTGATTAAGCACAAGCATAGACATGACTATTTGTCATATGTCATATTAACAAGACCAATATTCTAATATTGCACCTAACAGCATGGACATGAACAGTAGGTCATACATGATGGACCAAGGTGCTGTGTAAAAGCTGACATAACTTGCTGGGAAACGTACTGTAAAACAATCAGCTGGGCTTTGCAGAGCTACAATTATTAAGGAGTGATTGTAGAAAGTAATGAAAACTATGGCATATTTTCCATATTTACATGAATTATGAAAGAAATGGAATGTAGGTTTTTGGGGTCGCATATCCAAGCTGTGATATTTAATTAAAAATTGGCCTTAAAATATAATGAGTAATTTGAATACTTCCAGAGATATAAATGTTTGGTTATTAAAGCAGTTATGAGTATTAGCTACATTTTCATATCAGAATTACTTTTATAAAAACTCTGTGGCCAATAAGTAAACAAATATTGCCATTTTAAATATAGAATTATGGCACACAATTTTGCCACTCGCAGCTGCCATCTAATAAATGCACTTGTGTCATACACATAGATTAATATTATTGTTTTCTGAAAATATGACAAGCATAATTTGCATCACTTGTGCAATATCTCAAAACAACAGTGCAGCACCAACTCTTGTCTCATATCACTAGAAAGTTCTTGAACAGTCAAACAAATATATCCCTCAAATATTGGGTCAATCTTGTTTTGTTTCAAATACATAACCCTTTGTTTGACCATAATACTTGTGAAGCCCAACCTGTTCCATCAGTTGCATCTGTAAGAGAGCCGTCATTCTAATGAGACAGTGCTGTAACTCTCCTCCTGCACACAATGTGCTACCTGATTGCCTACTCCTTCAGCTTCTATTGTCTATCTTCTCTTCAACTGTCTGTTTATGGCGTATGTTCCCATCAACCTTTCCTGAACCTGCTTTTCTGCTTTATTACCTTCAATGATGATTTGAGTTCACCACCCTAGTAGTCTACTCATTCATTGTCAATGGTGTCTTAGATGCACTTGTGACACCCCCACCACTGCACCGGTAATCAAAGAGCCCCAATCCTCACCACTTACACTTGTGGGAGATGTACATTGAGAGGATAACAAGGTACACACACACTGTTTCCCTATGCAGCTCTCTGCATCAAGTGCAATATCCCTTAAGAGCACACAGAGACGACAGTCAGTCCGGGGCTGGTTTCTCCCTCTTTTTCCAGATCCCCAATAAGACTCCCCATTGGCACACCTATAGAGTTGAGTTCTCAGCTGAGTGGCAAAGCCAAGACCTCCAGCACCCTCTCTGTCCTACCGGTGCCTCTTGTCCCTCACACACATGCATGCACACACACACACACACACACACACACACACACACACACACACACACACACACACACACATACACACACACACACACACACACACACATGCACACACACACCTAGAAAAGGGTGGCACAGGTTAATTAGCTGGCGAGTGAACTTGACAAGGTCAGATGAAATGTTACTTATTGAGGTACTGATGCACATAAGCAAAATATGACATAATAACATGTACAAAAATGGGAAAAAAGGGGCTGTGGATGGATGGCTGGATGGATGGATGGATGGACGGACGGATGGACGGATGGACAGACTGAAGTGTACCAGTACCCACATGAAGCATGCTTTTTGTAGTACTATGCATCAGTAAGCATTGTGCAACTTCTATCCTGGTCTGAAATGTTTTTATTTATTGCACATTATGTAAATATTGTGAAGATCATACATAATACATTAAAACTCTCCATCTGGCTAATGGAAAGAATTCAGGCACAGTTGCAATTTATTGTCATCTGGCTAACATGAACAGACTGTGTCTACCATTTAAAAGGCTAGTTCCTCTGGTGACAAATCCCATGCAGAATATCAGTATTTCCACTTCTCTTTGATTCTTCTCATTTGTGAAGTGCCCAAAATTTAATATACACACATCATCTACATATAGACCTTAATATACACACATCATATACAAACAGAACTTAATATACATACATCATTTACTTATAGAACTTAATATACACACATCATCTACATATAGAACTTAATATACATACATCATTTACATATAGAACTTAATATACATACATCATTTACATATAGAACTTAATATACATACTTCATTTACATACAGAACTTAATATACACACATCATATACAAACAGAACTTAATATACATACATCATTTACATATAGAACTTAATATACACACATCATATACATATAGAACTTAATATACACACATCATCTACACATAGAACTTAATATGCACACATCATATACAAACAGAACTTAATATACACACATCAATTACATATAGAACTTAATATACACACATCATATACATATAGAACTTAATATACACACATCATCTACATATAGAACTTAATATACACACATCATATACAAACAGAACTTAATATACACACATCGTCTACATATAGAACTTAATATACACACATCATCTACATATAGAACTTACTATACACACATCATATACAAACAGAACTTAATATACACACATCATTTACATATAGAACTTAATATACACACATCATATACATATAGAACTTAATATACACAAACCATATGCATACAGAACTTAATATACACACATCATGTACATATAGAACTTAATATACACACATCATATACATACAGAACTTAATATACACACATCGTATACATATAAAACTTAATATACAAACATCTACATATAGAACTTAATATACACACATCATATACATACAGAACGTAATATGCACACATCATTTACATATATAACTTAATATACACACATCATATACATATAGAACTTAATGTACACACATCATCTACATATAGAACTTAATATACACACACCATATACATACAGAACTTAATATACATACATCATTTACATATAGAACTTAATATACACACATCATATACATATAGAACTTAATATACACACATCATATACATATAGAACTTAATATACAAACATCTACATACAGAACTTAATATACACACATCATATACATACAGAACTTAATATACACACATCATTTACATATAGAACTTAATGTACACACATCATATACATATAGAACTTAATGTACACACATCATCTACATATAGAACTTAATATACACACATCATATACATACAGAACTTAATATACACACATCATTTACATATAGAACTTAATATACACACATCATATACATATAGAACTTAATGTACACACATCATCTACATATAGAACTTAATATACACACATCATATACATACAGAACTTAATATACACACATCATTTACATATAGAACTTAATATACACACATCATATACATATAGAACTTAATATACACACATCATTTACATATAGAACTTAATATACACACATCATATACATATAGAACTTAATATACACACATCATCTACATATATAACTTAATATACACACATCATATACATACAGAACTTAATATACACACATCGTATACATATAGAACTTAATATACAAACATCTACATATAGAACTTAATATACACACATCATATACATACAGAACTTAATATACACACATCATCTACATATAGAACTTAATATACACACATCATATACATACAGAACTTAATATACACACATCATTTACATATAGAACTTAATATACACGCATCATATACATATAGAACTTAATATACACACATTATATACATACAGAACTTAATATACACACATCATTTACATATAGAACTTAATATACACATATCATCTACATATAGAACTTAATATACACACATCATATACATACAGAACTTAATATGCACACATCATTTACATATAGAACTTAATATACACACATCATATACATATAGAACTTAATATACACACGTCATATACATACAGAACTTAATATACACACATCATTTACATATAGAACTTAATATGCACACATCATATACATATAGAACTTAATATACACACATCATCTACATATAGAACTTAATATACACACATCATATACATACAGAACTTAATATACACACATCGTATACATATAGCACTTAATATACAAACATCTACATATAGAACTTAATATGCACACATCATATACATACAGAACTTAATATACACACATCATTTACATATAGAACTTAATATACACACATCATATACATATAGAACTTAATATACACACATCATCTACATATAGAACTTAATATACACACATCATATATATATAGAACTTAATATACACACATCATCTACATATAGAACTTAATATACACACATCATATACACACAGAACTTAATATACACACATCATATACATATAGAACTTAATATACAAACATCTACATATAGAACTTAATATACACCCATCATATACATACAGAACTTAATATACACACATCATATACATACAGAACTTAATATACACATATCATCTACATATAGAACTTAATATACACACATCATATACATACAGAACTTAATATTGTATACATACACACATCATATACTTACAGAACTTAATATACACACATTGTATACATATAGAACTTAATATACATACATTATATAGATACAGAACTTAATATACACACATCATATTCCACGGTGGTACAGCGGTAGCACTGTTACCTCACAGCAAGAGGTTCTCCTGTTCGATTCTCGGCTTGGCTTGGGAGTGTCTTCTGTGTGGAGTCTGCATGTCCTCCCCGTGGTTGGGTAGCGTTCGAAAGACATGCATGCGTAAATGGTCGTGCCTTCATTGAAGGTTGGGCGTTGAGCTGGCACCATGGCGTTTTGTAAAAAAATCTACTGCCAATCATTAGCGGACCGGAGTTCCGTTGTGGTGACCCCTTACTGAGAAATGCCGAAAGACAAACAACAACAACATATACATACAGAACTTAATATACACACATTGTATACATATAGAACTTAATATACACACATCATATACATACAGAACTTAATATACACACATTGTATACATATAGAACTTAATATACACACATCATATACATACAGAACTTAATATACACACATCATATAAATATAAAACTTAATATATACACATCATATACACATGCAAAAGAAAAACAGTTTATTCTTTAGTAGACCTTCAGTTTTCTTCCTAGCAACAGTGTGACTCATCAACTTCAGAAGGGGGTGCTCCCCTACTGACAACCTAGCAAAAGGTACTTGACATTAGTAGCTCTCCTGTACAAGAGACACAAGTGTATGGAAATGCCGTAACAGGCAGGAGTGATGACATTATAACATACAAAGACTGTGCCTCTGAGATGCTCAGAGTAGCTGTGTACACAGTAGAAATGTGATTCAATGCTGATTCATATCATTGTGTTGATCTGAAGCAAAACTGAATAAGACCCACTAAGGTGAAACTGGTTCAAACTGACTTACTAAGTAAGTGGAGGATGAAAGGAATAAATCCTACTGCAGACTATGATATAACTCATTTGTAGCTAGTTGCTGTAACTGCCAAGTTATACTGCCAGCCTTGTACGGCAACAGCAAAGCTGTCCAGCAAGAGGAAGTCATACGTAGAACGAAAATTTAAACAATTATGTTTGCAGAAGGAGACAAGCACTTACCATCCCTGTCCGGATTGTTACTCTATTTACAACCTGTCAGTCAGTTCTAGGCTTATTATTAGGAAACGGTGTTTGCTGTTAATTGAACAGTGTGGTTGGGGCTACGTTCTATGAAATTATGGGATACATTCAGTCTCTGCTGGTTCCCGCTATAGGTGTACTACTTGTTTGATATGTCAGTCCAAACTTGAAGCTGCTAGGTAAACTACAATGCTCACTCATTAAAACTGATATAAATAGGACTATTACTGACTGTACTACAGGATATGTAACTATTCACAAAACTGACTTTTCTTCATTTATTCACAGCAATGCAACAGATGTTGAGTCTCATTATATTTTAAAATATCTTATTACGTGTCACGCTGAAAACTTTATGATTTGTAATTAAGATAAGTAGAAGACATACTATAAAGCCATGACATGATCATATGATTATTGTAAAACAATTTTACTTCTTGCTCACCATTGCACATCCTTATCCTGCAGCTGTTGTATTGTTAATCCATTAAATCCAGTGAGGCTGGCATAGTCTGACAAAACGTTCAGGTTATTTAGCAGCAGTGTTCTCCTGGCATCTGATTTGCTTTTAATGCATCAATGACATTAAAACTAGACACCTGTGCAGCATGTCCCTATTATTTCCTAATTCTGCATGAAGGCAGTTGGCAGGAAAATGTGCTACTAGGTAACACCAGAAAACAATTACTCTAATAATTACAAGGCATTCGGGATTGTACTGCAGGGTCCAGAAACTTGAACCAGAGTGAATAAAAAATGCAGGCAGGCTGACATGGTGAGACGAATTAGTAGGGCACCATGAAGGTATTCACAAGTATTAGGATTTTCCTCAAAGTCAAAGCATATAAAATTGTTCCGGATAAAGTAAAGAAACCGTGTAATTTGTGTTTTTTTTTCTGACTAAGAGAAGAAGAAAAAGAAGAGCTGTACAGCAGTTTGAAACTAATATGGGCCAACTGGAAACTAAAAGATCTGCACTACAAGACAATAGATGTGATGACTGCGACCATAATAATTAAACAGCTGGGGAATATGTTCCAGCCACGTCTCTTAAAGGGACTGAATACAAATATGAATATTTGCATCCTAAATATCTAGGTCATTTAATAAACTTCACCCTGCCATTCTAAATTTGTCAGTGTGACTCTACGCAAATCATTTAACCAGGGTGTGCTCTCTCATAGGCTACTCCTGAAAAGAGACTCTTATGCCTCGCTGGTATAATTGACAAACAGATAATTAAAAATGAATATGCAGTAAATGGAATGAAAAAGCCAATTTCCTATACAGATTATCTGTTTTGATATATTTATTTATTTTTGTCAACCAGGCGAGTAGGTTGAATGAAGTACCCATTTCAGCCATGACCTAGGCCTGAGGCACAAGCTGCATAAACTGAAAATGAATGAATAATTGGTGAGAGCACATAGTATTGGATTAAATACTGGACATTAGCTCACATGCATACAGTAAGCTTCAATGTTCAGGCAAAGAGCGATGTGAAAACAATTAAACAAACAAACAAACAATGGCAACAGACCAAAAGGTGTTATCTTGCCAAGACCAGCAAACAAGAACAAGAAATAAGTAAAATAACATTTGTAATGGCAATGTGAGCTACAATAACACAGATGATTACTAGTTCAGCTTGGAACTTAGCATTCATAAGAACTAGGAGATATAGTCTCATGTTTTCTGTTATTGTTCTTATGTTACAGATAATCTTCATCCATTTTGATCCATTTGTAATTGTGAGTGTTGTACTAATTACAAGATGAGCAGAAGAGTCCAGACAATGTTTTTAGTTGAGCTCTCCCTCCTGATTTGCCTCTGAGTATGTGGGTATTTTTCAGGTGGTGTACAAAGTCTTTCCCTCATCCATGGCATTGGTGACTGTTTCGAAGAAGGCGACCAAGTTTAACAGGCATGATCTTCCTTTGACAAAAGGTCCATGATAATGCATTCCATGGCCTTGCAGATCAGGCTAGTTAGGCTGATGGGCCTATAATTGACTGGGTCAGTGGACGCTCCACCTTTGTGTAGAGGGATGACAGTGGCTGTCCTCCATTCTGCTGGAATGAAGCCGGTGCACAGACCTTTGTTGAACAGGGTGCCTAGTGGTGCTGACAGCTCTTGCCTGAGTTCATGTAGGACACAGCCAGGGATGTTGTCGGGTCCCATGGAGGCTGCATTTTTTGCCTTTGAGAGAGCATTAATGACCTGCTCCCTGGTGATGAGGGGAAGGTGGCAGGTGCTGGGGATGTCCTGGTTTACTGATGGGGGTGACAGGGGGAGGTGAAGTTTTCACTGAACTTGTCTGCCAGCAGGTTGGCTATATCTATGGTGTTTGTGTATGTGGCATTCTTGACCACCAATTCAGAGCAGATTTGGGAGTTACCTTTGAGATTGCAGATGTATGCGAAGAAGGCCTTGTGATTGTCCTTAATGGATTTGTCCAATCTGAACTCGAAGTTAGCCTTACAGGATTTCAATAGTTATCTTATTTGCTTGTTCAGACAAAGGAGAGATTGCTTCCAACTTGGCACCTGCTCCTTCTTGGTCGTGGACAGCAATTTTTTTTTCTTTTTATTATAGAGTCCATTTATTGCTGCTGTCCACCAGACAGGTTTACTCTTCCTTGAGGAAGATGATTTTGTCCTGTCAGGTATTGCTGAGTCCATGCGGCTATATAGGTGCTCATATAGTTTTTTGGTTTAGGCTTGGACATTAGCACTTGTTCCAACTGAAGCGATGGTGGCTGTGAAGTTGCTTATACCTGCTCTCAGGAGGTTGTAGTCAGCTTTGGAAACGTTTTTTGTTCGACATTGGCAAGGGGGGGGGGGGTCAGGGGAGATGGTGACTTCGAAAGTGATTGCTTTATGGTTGGACTTTACCAAGGAGGATGACACTGTAAAGGTGCTATAGTGGCTACTCATGTTGGTTAGTACTAGGTCCATGATATTTTCACCTCTTGTGGGGGTGTCTACCAGATGATCCACTGCATTGGCATTGACAAAGTTGAGGAATCTCTGGGCGTTCATGTTTGAGCCAGAATAGGTCTTCCACTCTGTGGTTGGGTAGTTAGGTCACCCAGGATCAGGGTAGAGGTTTTAATTTTGATGGATTCAAGTAAGTTCAGATAGGTGAAGTGGGCCTCCTAAGTAATTTTTTGGGGTCTGTAGCTAGCTATGATTTGAACAGGTGTTTTGTCAATGTTAACTGCACCTAGAGTGTCTCCTGTGAGTTATACTGTTTGACCAGCCTAGAGGTGTGTATGTCTTTGATAAATATTGAAACTCCATCTCCTTTGGCTTTGTAGTTCTCCATTTGGGATCTGAATGTATAGTAGGACAAGTAACCTGGTAAGGCTAGGGTGCTCTCCACAGCTTTGAATCAGGTTTCAGTAGCTGCACAAATGTCAGCATCTTCCAGGGTGAGGAATGCTTGCAATGAGTGCAGTTTCATGTTAAGACTCTTAGCATTTAGCAGCATGACTTTTAGATTTCATTTAGAAGAATTTTTCATGTTGGTAATTTTGTTCTTATGACTTTGCCTAAAAAAGGAACTATGGCAGAAGCAAGATCCTTTGCCAGAAGCCTGAAGCCCAGGGGAGACAGATGAAAGCCATTTATGGCAAAGCATCGTGGTCTGTCAGTCATGTCCTTCCAGGCTGTCAGGTACTGGATCCCCTTGGAATGACACCAGAAACTAAGCAAATTGTTAAAGTCAATCATTTTCTGTTTGTACTGAGGCATCATTCTGGGTGACGGAAGGATGCTGTTTAAGGCTAGGGACATACCTACCTAGGATACATATTTAGTGAGCTCAATCATGTCTGTCTTTATATAGTCCAGAGAGTACATCTCAAGTCATTCACACCAACATGGACTATGACAGAGTCATAACAGTACCTGTTGTTAAGATATTTGAGTGCATGAGTGATATGGTGGATTCTAGTACCTAACATGCAATTTACCATGATCTTCCCCTTGTCTGGAAGGGTGAGGGGCACATCTGTGTGTCTCAAGATAGAGTCTGCCATGACTAGTATGGTGGGTATGTGGCTGGACCTTAGAGGCTGTGAGACACAGGCATGTGTACTATGTATGGTGTGGTGGATGGTGACGTGTGTGTGTGTGTGTGTGTGTGTGTGTGTGTGTGTGTGTGTGTGTGTGTGTGTGTGCTTTTGCCTCGGAAGTCTCTTTTGTTTAGGTAAGTTTTTGAAGAGAACATCCACATATGTAGGAATGTACTGTACAGGTGTGGGTGGTGTTAGAGGTGTGGTGTTTGTGGTGTTTGTGCAGACAGTACATTTCGATGCCAGATGTACTGTCTTGTGATTGAGACAACAAGGATTCTAGGTTCTTAATGTAATTGCATCTCTCACATATTGTGTTCCTAGGTGGTAGAAAATGAGGGTTGCCCATGTACATGAGGCAGTTGCTACACTGTCTCAGGATGCCCATATCAACCAGACTAGCAGGAGAAACCACAGGAAATTGTCTGTCCATGGTTGTCAGAATCTGTGGAAGAGAGGTCAAGGATGGTAGAGTGGGTACTATTAGAATAGAGTACCTGTAGGTGTGAGTAGTTGCAAGAGAGGGCATCAGTTACACAGGAGGGCTGGTAAATGAAGAAATGCAACTGAGATACTTCACAATGGGTTAAAACAGCACAGCGGCAGTGCATGACAAGAAAACAAGCACAACACCCTGCAAAAACAGGGCTTAGATTCCAGAAAAGATGGAAGAATCTAGAAGCTCAAATTAATACCCAGTCCTGCTAGCCCCTGCACTTTCAACCAAACACTTGTGCTAGAGAAGGTCAAGCAGCCCTGTTGCTCTCACTAACAGAGAAGACAAGCCGCTACCAGCATAAGATGGCTGCCAGAAACACAAGAAACTCAACAAACAAAACAACCAGGCCTGGGTACAGCAGGCCTCTATCCAGATTCTACTACCTGACTAGAACAGAGAGAGACCTCACAGAAAATGTACAGAAAAGCACAGATAGAGCACTCACAGACAGAAAATACAACTTGCAGTATGAAAAAGCAGTTTACAGTTAAGTAATTTAATAAAAATGCAATTACAGTAATGATACACCATCTGGCAATGAAAATACAGTTAAAACAGTATAAAACAGTACAAAAATGCAGTGAAACAGTAAAAAAAGCTTTATAATAGTGCAAAATGTAGTAGATTAGCTGTATAGCACAACTACAGGTGTTAGGAAGTGCAATTCAATGAAATAAATGTAAAAAAAAACGTATTCTGCTCTTGGAGCCTCAGGGAATTTCTGTTATGTCACAGTGATGAATTACCACTCCTCAGCCTAGTAAAAACAAGCACAGCCCCTTGCAGACACAGGGTTTAAATACAGAAATTATGAAAGAATCTAGAAGTTTGAATTACTACCGAATCCTAAAAGCCCCTGCACTTTCAACCAATCACTAGTGCTACAGTGCTAGAGAAAGTCAGGCCACCCTGTTACTCTCACTAACAGAGACGACAAGCCTCTACCAGCATAAGATGGCTGCCAGAAACACAAGAAACTCAACAAACAAAGCAACCAGGTCTGGATATAGCAGGCCTCTATCCAGACTATGCTACCTGACTAGAACACAGAAACCTCACAGAAAAGCACAGATAGAGCACTCACAAACAGAAAATACAACTCTCAGTATGAAAAAAGCAGTTTATAGTTAAGTAATTCAATAAAAATGCAATTACAATGATGAAACACTATATAGCAATGAAAATACAGTTAAAACAGTATACAACGGTACAAAAATGCAGTGAAACAGTAAAAAGATTATTTATAACAGTGCAAAATGTAATAGATTAGCTGTACAGTACAACTATAAGCATTAAGAAGTATAATTCAATTAAATAAATGTAAAAAAAAACTTATTCTGCTCTTGGAGCCTCAGGGAATTTCTGCTATGTCACAGTGATGAATCACCACTCCTCAGCCTGGTAAAAAGAAGGTTAATGTCCTTAGAGCGATTAATCCATGTACCATGCCACCTACAGATATGCAGCATTTGCAGTCAAGCAGGGTCACACATTGCCCTGTATACAAGGCAGAGTTCACCTCTGAGCAGTCTATACGCCACAGGGTACAATGACACTGATTTCAGATGATCCCCATTGAACAGACACTAAAGACATGAAGTTTCCTTTTGAGGGACCATACTGTTGTGTGCAATTTCCAATAGTGCATGAAAAGGTACATTACCAAATGGCCATTGCACTCAGATATTGGCATGCTGAGATGCATGCTGAGATGCTGAGGGAAGAGTACATGGAGGTTATGAGTATGTCAAGGGTGACTGTGCCGTCAGCTATGACATATGATTCCCATCATACTACTGCAGAGACATGGTGATCTCAGGTGCATTAGGAGTAAACCTGTGTGGCTAGGCCTGTGTGCCCAGTTGTATCACCG
The DNA here is from genome assembly GCF_019279795.1 of Protopterus annectens. NCBI lineage: Eukaryota > Metazoa > Chordata > Ceratodontiformes > Protopteridae > Protopterus > Protopterus annectens. The sequence goes on from NC_056743.1 coordinate 71,644,529, forward strand.
CTGAGTATGTACATCATATGTTGCAACTAATCTGCTACTTACCAGGTACATAGGTGTTACTGATGGAAATGATAGTACATATATACTTGCATGGAGTTTATGGCCATTAGTATGCCAATGGGCATTCGTTATCAATACCCTCTTGTAGGATACTGACGTAACTCACCGACTCTATGAGTGCTCATAGTTTGCAGGCATCAGCCAATATTGTTAGACACAGACATTCAGTATTCGCTTGTATTGTGGTTTAAATGGATTCCAAGCAGTAGAGGACCCAAGACTAAACCCTGTTGAACACTGCTGCTCACAGATCAGCTATTGGAGGCAGATGTCCCTATGTTGAGTATGGGTGCCATCAATAGGTCACATAGTGACCCCTACAATGATATTACCATGGATGTCTAAGTGGGTGTTTTTGTAAATGATGGCTGAGTGGGGGATATAGTCAGATGGCTTAGCTAAGTCCAGGGGGTTGTATGCCCTGATATTCCTTCACCCAGGTCCTTGTTGACTACCTTGGACATATCCACCATGTTTAACTGTGTACAGTCAACTGTGTGTAGATCACATATATGTGTGCTGATCAGCTCCATGATGATTGGCCCAATGGGCATACAGTTGTGGACACTCAGACAAAGAGGTCTATAGTTCTGGTGGTCAGTGGCTGCACCACCTTTGTGCAAGGGTATAACAGTTGCTGTTGTCCAGTCAGCTGGAGTCCAGCCAGTGGTTTTGGTGTGAATGCTAGATGTTCCCAATGGTGTTAGTAATCCATGACACATCCCATGTAGGATGCAGCCTGGAATGTTAGCATGTCCAATAGATGCTATGTATCCCCCATAGAGAGGCCAGTTATGACTTACTCTGTAGATATGATAGGTATTGGACAGGTTGTAGGAATGTCATGTGGCACATGTGATGGGGACAGGGGAGTGATATTGATACAGAACCTGTGGGACTACAGGTTACCTGTGAGAACAGACCCATTATATGTGGCATCATTATGTACAAGTTCACCAACAATCTGGGCCTGTCCTTTGAGGTTACATATGTAACTACACTGTGCTTTGTGGTTCTGCTTTTTGTGGGTGGCTAATTTTGTCACTTACTGTGTCTGCACTATGTCACAACAACACTATATGCTTGTTTTAGCTGAGAAGATTGTGCATCCATTTTAGGGGGCACCCTCACCCCCAAATGTCACACAGCAATGCCCACCTCTTATTCTACAGACTGCTAATGGCAGTTGTCCACCAGACAGGTTTGCTGTGCCATGAGGAGTCGGTGTTCCTCCTGTCAGGTACAGCCAAGTCCATGCAGTTGTAACACTGCTTGCATAATGCTTTGGTGTACTCCAAATCCCAGGGAAGAGAGATAAACACCATCACTGGTGAAGCATTGATGTCTGTTGAGCAAGGCATCCCAAGCAGACATGTAGTAGATCCCCTTACAATGACACCACTTGCTAAGGCAATTATTGACTTCCATCTATTTCCGTGTGTATGGAGCCATCATCCTAGGTGAGGGTCAACTGCAGCTGAAAGGTATGCGCATACCCTCGAGAGACACAGGCTCACTAAGCTCATTCATGTGTCTGCATACAGTCCGGTGATGTATATCCCTAGTCATACACATCTGCAGGAACTATGATGTCAACATTATGTTAACTGATATTCCTTGATTTGCAGCAATGTGTGGTATGGCCTATTGTGTCAACCCACAGATAGAGCTAACTGTGATCTTTCCCATATGTAGCCTGTTGACACAGACATCAATGTGTCTCAAGATGTAATCACCTATGACTAAAAGGTGTGATTTTGTGTTTTGCCTCAGGTGTTTGACCAGTGAGAGAGTGGTGCATGCAGTATTATGTGTACTGTGCTCTGCAGAGGCAGACTTTTTTGCGGTGTTTGCTGTTTGGGAATGTGTCTGGTAAAGAGCTGCACACATACAGGTGTGTGTGTGATGTGTGTGTAGGTGGTGCAGGATGTGAACAGTGCATGTTGGCAAAATGCTCATTGCAATATGTAATGAGTGCTGTTGGAGACACCATGAAAGTAAGGTTTGAAATGCAGTCACATCTGTCACACGTTGTGTTTGTGTGTCATAGGAGTAGAGGGGTGGGGGCACTTTCCACATCTCATCAGCAGATCCTACAAAGTTAGGGTCATGCTGCCACACCCTTGGGGTTGACAGCCTGATATACAGTGTCTGTAGGCACACCTTGCAGTGAAGATGTTGATGCCCATGCATGCATAGAGGACTTGTTCAACTTTGCTGACATTATGTTGGCCACCCAAGCGTATGATGTCTGCCAAGCAAACAGACAGCACACTGGTTGTTGTGTGACATGATGTGGGAACACAGACGTGCTTTGGGTACATAACTATACAATATAACATACTTAGGACATGTGGCAGGTAGACACACCTTGACCAAAGGTGGCCAGTCCACTGCAGTAGGCCTCACAGCCATGTCATGCAGATATCCACCATTAATCTGTTGAAGGGCAGGATACATGACTTGCTGTAAAATTGTCACCTATGATGGATCGCCACCACTGTGCTGCTTGTTTCAGCAAGCCTTGACATCTATGTCACTGGACATTGCACATTATGCCACAGCAGTGGTCCTAATCACCATCTTATCATTCCCCAAGTGACATACCACCAACCCTGGAACACTAGGCATAATACATGCAAAAGCCAGTTGAGTGCCCAGGTTGCTAATGAAGGCATCTACCTGGAGAAGAGTGTGTGAAGCCTACAGAGCCTTTCATGATGTGGGACAGCTATGTGGATGAACAAACAGGCTGTGTCCTGCTTCTCATCATGAGCTTCTTAGTAACATTTTGTGTGTGATGACAGAAAATGTATGAGAGCATGGTATCCTATGTGAGACTATTTTTGGTGAGACCAGCATTAGTAGTTGCCAGGCACTGGCAATTCCATGGACTTCTCTCCACAGTCTTCACAAGGTAACTGTATCCTTCCAGTACTCACAACTCGGGTAGTGTCCAGCTGCAGTATACCTGTGTAAAACCCCCACCTTACCTTCACAGGGTATACATATTACATTTCCCAAACATGTTTGTCTATGCACTGTACAGACACCTTGGATGACTCTCTTCTTGGAACACGATGGAAGTAACTGCAATACTTACTTCCACAAAGGACAACTAGCATGCAATGCCAAACAGTGTCCCCAATCTCTGAGTCATGTGATATGAAATGCCATGAAAGGAGTTAGCATGGAGATGAGCAGTAACAATGTTGTACACCTACTGACACTGGCCCACACACCTACTAGGTTCATGGGTTCATAGGTAGGTACTAGGCTATTGGCCCAAGGGCCTACATAAGCCTAGCCAACAAGGTTCCCTGGCTTAAGCCATCCAAGAAAGTTATTTTCCTGTGCCACTGTCGAGCAGAGACACAGAAGTGATCCCTGGAGTGTATTTCCTATTTCCCATCCACTCATCAAGATTTTTCTTGAAGAGTGCTAATGAAGAACTTTGCTTGACATAGATGGGTAGCCTATTCCAGAGTATGGGAAGTCTCTGGGACAGGAATCTATCCCTGCATCATGTCCTGTTTATTGTGGTGACAAGGTTTAGGTCCCTAAAGCATGTAACTTGGAGGGCTTGGGATTTCTTTAGGTGTAGCATGTCCAGTAGCTCTGGGTTTGACATAGCTTTATATGTTAGGCAGAGATCACCTCGGAGTAGGCGATATGCTATGGAGTAAAGCTGGAGTTTTTTGAGGCAGGCATTTGTTTAAGGCCAGTAATCCTCTTTGTGAGGTACTTCTGTGGCCTTTCCAGCTGCTGCAGATGTTTTGTGAGGTACATTCCAAAAGGGGTGTTGTACTCTATAATGGGTCTAATGAGTGTCGAGTAGAGGGGAACAATGACCTCTTTTTTCCTGGATGAGAACCCTTTTATGATGAGGTGTGCCACGTAGAAGGACTTCATGACTACTACTACTTTTATTTTGCTCAAGGCCAAATCATGCCTTCCTACTCTAACCGGTGGACCTCATTGAGTGTTAAACTATACAATGGATTTGGGGGAATATAACTTACTCCACCTACCATGACCTGACAAGCTGTTTGACAATATTAGGCCAGTAGGCCTTACTGAAAACTGTGCAGGTTATTTATAGAGTGGGATGTCAGCTGGTGGATAAACAAGTGTCTGATAGTCATATTCCGGGAAGATAGCATTGGGAGACCTATGCTACAATGATGCCAGTCACCAGTGGATTTTCCCAGACATCATTAATGGAGTATCCCTTCTAGCCATTCCCTTCTCTGCAATCATGGCCACTGTCAGTGACCTCTGACTAACTACATTAGCAGGTGATTGCATATTAGGAGCTGTCACTGAATCCCACACAGAGCCAACAACTATCCAGGATGGCCTGAGACACACATTCAGTTATTGTCACAGCCACTGACAAATAGTAAATGCCAATGACTGCACAAAACTATCATTTGGAAAGTCATCTAACCCTGGAAAATATGGAAGTGTCTGCACACTGCACACAATTGAGTCATTACTCATGGAGTTATGTACACAGAGAGTAATGTAGCCTTTGACTTTCACTGGTCAGTAAGATGTGGGGATTCATTCTGTTTTATACAACCTATACACAAAGGTGTGGCATGTAACTCCCAGACTGTCATTGTTATAGTGCATGTGACACTCATCACACCTATCATTGAGTGCAATGCCACCTTTGCTGTGTCACTACACAGGCATATCTTACAACTGTAGCAGCCACACAGGTTCCAATGGTAAACCAATACACATTGTAGATAACATGTTCTATGCAGTCCGTGTCAAGACTGTACATGTGTAGTCTGTTCCCTACATGGTTTGGATGGATGTGTATGGCTGCCATACAAGGAGTTGTCAGATCCCACTTAATACCTCCAACATATCCAAGATAGGACTAACACACATCTTACCTGTTCTACACACCTGCACCGTCACTGTATTATAAATAGTACACGGTGGAGAGATAGGTATGTAACACAGACTACACCCTATATGCAGTGGCGGCTGGTGACTTCAAATCACAGGGGGGCTGCAGGAGACGCTGAATGGGTGGGGTCAAAGGGAAGGGGTGTGGTCAACCATAAAGGGGAGGAGCTATGCACAAAACCACAAAAAACTAACTTTAAATACGCTGCCCTGGGTGGCAAACCATCATTATGAAAGTCCAATCAAGACAAAAATAAGTGTAGAAGAATAAAAATATTTCAATGCAATGGCTGCATGACAGCTTACTTAATATCTAGATGGAAACAAAAGGTTGTGAGGCATGAAAAAATAAATTACTTTTTAAATACATTACTGGAATGCCAGTCAAAATCAAGTATAAGAAAAACCAGAAGTACTCAACTCAAACCACTTCTCCTTGCACTGCAGTTCTAATTATAATATATTCAGCTTTATTAAAGTACCAAGCAACATGCTGAAAGTAGAAATCTATGTGATGCTCCCACTTGTAAAAATGTTTCTTATCCAAAAAAGACCTGCTGCCTGACAACTTGTTTCATGGGGAAAACATGATAAAAGTAAAAATGAAAAGCAAACAAGAAACAAGCTCAAGATACATTGCTTAAAGGATTACTGTACAGGTTATGGACCACACATGATTGGCATTCTGTTTAGTTTACGGGTAAAGTCTGTAGAGATGACTGGAAGTCTCCAACAAGTGTAATGAGCTTTTTAAAATAATGGAATCCTGTCCTTTAATACCCAAGGCTTATACATTATCTAGTCAAGTATTCTCTGCATGGCAACAACAGAAAGGCTTTCAATGTTGGCAATTCTTTAACAGTATGCTTATTAAAGCTTACTTGCATCTTACGATGTCAGACAAGCTTACCTTATAGTCATTAAAGCATTGCTACTTAAACACAGAGCAACAGGCACTTTGAGTAATAAGCATAAATCTGAGTAATAAGCATAAATCAACAGTACAAAAATATGACAGAAACCAGACCATTCTGCAAAATCAAGGACAGATGAAAAGCCACTGCAGTACTTATGCAGTGTGTCCTCCCCATCCAAGGTAGATACAACTACTCCTTGCCTTGCTTGGACACATCCAGAGTCACTACATGGGGGAGTGGGGTGCAACAAGCATGTCACAATTTGAAATCTCTCTGGCTGACTGTGATGGCCCTGACACATTTGTCATACCTCTCAACCTCAAGAGCAAGAAATCTGGACAAAGCCATACACAGAAGTGGGACAAAGGCACAACAATAAGGACAATTTTTAAATATTGCTCTAATAAACTTAGAAAGATAATAGAATAGGTCTTGCATTAGTATGAATTTTCTGAAGGGTATAAAATCTGAAACTCAAATGTCTGTCATTTTCTAACTTCAGTCTTTAGTGATTTGTCACTAATTTGCCAAAAAACACAATTTTATGAAAAATGGACCAAAAATGTGACACAAAAATATAAAATAGGCACACAATACAGCTGCTACCTGTCAAAGAAGGGACACTTTAATATTAGTACTGCTACCTTGAGCAGCTGACAAAATAAAAGAATCTACATGCATTTCAAGTAATCTATAACATTGATTATTACAGTTATTTCTTAATTGTAAACCCTCCATGTTTTCTTCCAAAATTGCTATTTTGCAGAGGGATTATTAGGGGGAAGAGCAACATTTTGAGCCAAAAATTGGGGACAGTTGAGAGGTTGGCTATGCCTAATTCTATAAAGCAATTTATTTGCATGTACCTCTCAACCTGTTAATGCAGTAAATCTGAACAAGGCCAAATATATTGGGGGCACATATAAACAGTACTAAAATTGCTCTTGTATAAATTGAGACAGTTGATAGAACGGCTCTTACTTTAACATGCATTTTATGAAGGTTATGAAGTCTGAAACTTATTATTTAGTGACTTCTGGCAAATCATTTAGGAATTAAAACTACAAATTTTATGAACAACAAACCAAAAATAAGAAGCAAAAATCTATTCATTCTTTGAAAATCTGGACAGTTGGGAGGTATAGTTCAGCTGGGCCTGTCTGAGTTTGCTGCCCCCTGACAAAATAATGGTTGAATGGAGCCTCTGCAGCCATTCCAATGAGCCATTACTTGGCTATTTCACTCCATTTACCATAAACACTAATGTGCATACTGCTTTACTTCAATGATGAGTTGGACTTCATTTGAAAGTTTTATTTTGTATTTTACAGCACAAACATTAAGTCATCTGTTAAACAAAGCAATGCAGTCTCACAATGAAAACTTAGCATTAAAACTTCTCTGCCCTTGAAACTCACATTCATTGAAACAGCATTGAAACCCACATTCAAAGAAAATACATTTTGCCAGTGGCAGATAAAGATTAATTTTGGGCTGTTTTCGAATCATAGGCCCCTTGCATATGAAACATACATGTGCTCTTTGATACACCTTCCTCATTGTACTAAAATTATATTCCTTGTACAATACAGTACACTTGTTAGAGGGTGTTTTAAATTTGTTTTGAACATTTTTCCAGTAAGCAATGAAACAAAACATATGCACCCATAATGGCAAAACTGCCCAGTTGAGAACATTTATCATAAAAAGTCTACTCAGACTTCCACAGTCCACCATTATTAGTAAATATACACAATTCTACAGTCCACCATTATTAGTAAATATGCACAATTCCACAGTCCACCATTATTAGTAAATATGCACAATTCTACAGTCCACCATTATCAGTAAATATGCACAATTCTACAGTGCACCTTTATCAGTAAATATGCACAATTCTACAGTCCATATTCAGTGAATTCAGTTCTTGCCATAGCTGTCAACCTTAGCACAAAAACCTGGACAAAGCCAATAATGGGGGAATACAGTCCCAAAAATAGGGACAAATTTAAAATATTCATCTTATAAACTTAGAAAATTGCTAGAAAAAAGGTTGTGCTACTATGTATTCTGAAGAACATGAAGTTTGAAATTCAAATGCTGGTCAATTTTACTGCGGACAGAACAAAAACAATTTTCAGCAGAGACGAGGGATTAATACTGCAGACACGCCTTTGTAAAATGGCAGGGCACCAGAGCAAATCCACACAAACACAGGGAGGAGATGCAGACTCCACACAGAAGCCACCCCAACCAAGAATCAAACCAGAAAACCTATAGCTGTGAGGCAACAATACTACCACTGCACCATCAAATCTGCAAGGAATTAAACATTCAGAAACCTGAAGTCTGAAATTCAAATGCCGGTCAATTTTACTGCGGACAGAACAAAAACAGTTTTCAGCAGAGACGCAGGGATTAATACTGCAGACACGTCTTTGTAAAATGGCAGGGCACCAGAGCAAATCCACACAAACACAGGGAGGAGATGCAGACTCCACACAGAAGCCACCCCAACCAAGAATCAAACCAGAAAACCTATAACTGTGAGGCAACAATACTACCACTGCACCATCAAATCTGCAAGGAATTAAGCATTCAGAAACCTGAAGTCTGAAATTCAAATGCCGGTCAATTTTACTGCGGACAGAACAAAACAATTTTCAGCAGAGACGCAGGGATTAATACTGCAGACACGTCTTTGTAAAATGGCAGGGCACCAGAGCAAATCCACACAAACACAGGGAGGAGATGCAGACTCCACACAGAAGCCACCCCAACCAAGAATCAAACCAGAAAACCTATAGCTGTGAGGCAACAATACTACCACTGCACCATCAAATCTGCAAGGAATTAAACATTCAGAAACCTGAAGTCTGAAATTCAAATGCCTGTCAATTTTATTTAACATTTGTTAATCAGGACAGTCTGACTTGGAACAAAAACACAATTTTCAACAGAGGCCCAGGAAGAAATAATGCAGACATGTCTTTGTAACATGGGAGGACACAAAAGCAAACCCACACAAACACAGGGAGAAGATACGGACCCCACCAAGAAGGAACCCCAGCCAAGAATCAAACCTGAGAACCTGCAGCTGTGAGGCAACAATGCTACTACTACACCATCAAATATCAAGCATTGCAACATTTACAAACCACAGATATTATGAGGAACAGATCAGATCAAATATGAGGCAAAAATCTGCAATTTTTTTACAAATGGTGGTGGGTAGGGAACTCAAGTCTTTAACACCTGCATACAGGGTACAGGGTTCAAGCCTGAGGTATTCCCTACCACACCACCATGAGCACCTGGGGCATTTACACACACACACACACACACACACCTCTATCCAGTTGAAAGTAAAATGCACCATACACTACACACAACAACTCTATCCAGTTAAAAAGCACCAACACAGAAAGTAAAATGCACCATACACTTACCTGTCTGTTCTCCATACCATACTCACAAAGACCTCCGAGATCCCAGCAAAGCTCCTTCCCGACAAAGAGATTCCAAGCTCCCTCCTGAGACTGTTCTGACTGCTGCTGTTGCAGTCCGGATGCGATATATCCTCCCAGCGTGTCTGTGCACTTTAAAAGTGCACAGACGTCTCCCTCTATGAGTCCTGCCGGACTGCCTTGAGCATGCGCATAGACCGACGGTAGTTGGTACTACTGCGCATGCGCGAAGTCCGTGAAATTTAAAAAAATATTTTTTTTTTGTTTTCTTTTTTAATTTTTAGTTTGAGGGGGCTGCAGTCCAGCAGCCCGATGCCACGAGCCGCCCCTGCCTATATGTAACTGGCCCCTCATGCATGTGAAGCAAACATCTGCTGTAACATATATCATGTGCAAGTTACACAATGGGATGCAGAACAAGACATTCATAACTGGTATAAGACAATTGTCTGTAATGGACACAGGAAATTTGTAGATGGGTCATATCCATCACCAGTCTTGTAGATGTGTTAGCTTCCAAAACCCTGGTGACAATTATCAAGGGTATCAGACTTTTTCATAGATTAGGGTTGCATGAGTAGGCTGCACAACCCACAGCACCAAGCATCAAGCATCACACATTGTACACACGTATGTGTCTCACAGCCTCTAAGGCCCAACCACAAACCCAACATACTAGTCATAGAAGACTATCGGGAGACATACAGATCTGCCTCTTACTAGGCTAGACAAGGAGAAAGTCATGTTAAGTTGCTTGTCAGGTGCTAGAATCCACCATATTATGTCTGCACTCAAGTCTCTTAACAACAGGTACTGTTATGACTCTGCCATAGTCCATGTTGGTGTGAATGACTTAAGACGTACCTCTCTGGAGTATATGAAGAGAGACAAGATTGAGCTTGCTGAATACGTGTCCCAGGCAGGTATGTCCCTAGCCTTAAGCAGCAACCTACTTTCAACCAGCATGGTACCTCAATACAAACAGAAAATGATTGACTTTAACAATTGGCTTAGCTTCTGATGTCATTCCAAAGAGATCCAGTACCTGACAGCCTGGGAGGACATGAATGACAGATCACAATGCTTTGCCAGAGATAGCCTCCGTCTGTCTCCCCTGGGATTTAGGTTTCTGACAAAGGCTCTTGCCTCCCCCATAGTGCCTTCTTTAAGCAAAGTTATGAACACAAAATTACCAACATGAAAAATTCTTATAAATGAAATTTAAAGTACATAAGTTCATAGGCTCATAGGTCTGTACTAGGCTAATAGCCCTAGAGCCTTTACGAGCCTGGCCCATAGAAGTGTTCTGGCATCATGCCATCTGATATTAGTTCCCAGTTCCTCTATCAAGTAGAGCCACTGGAGTGTTCCCTGGGGTGAACTTTCTATTTCCCATCCACTCATCAAGATTTCTCTTGAAGAGGGCCAGTGATATGCTCTGCTTGACATGTATGGAAAGTCTATTCCAGAGCATGGGCAGTCTCTGGGTTATGAACCTGTCCCTCAAGCATGTTCTGTTGATTGTGGTAATGAGATTGAGGTCTATGGAACATGTCGTGTGGAGGGATTGGGATTTCTTTAGATGTAGCATTTCTAACAGAGCTGGGTCAGACATGGCTTTGTAAGTCAAGCAGAGATTGCTTCTTAGTAGACAACTGCTTAAGGCCTAGGATCCTCTTCGTGAGGTACTTTTGTGACCTTTCCAGCTGCTGCATGTGTCTAGGGAGGTACATGCCAAATGGGGCATTATACTCGATGATTGGCCTAATGAGGGAAGAGCAGTGAGAGATGATGACATCTTTTTCCTGGATGTAAAACCCTTGGTAATGAGATGTGGCACATAGAAGGACTTTCTCACCACAGTGGCAATGTGGTGGTCAAAGGAGAGGTTGCTGTCATCCTGTGTCCCCAGATCTCGTCAGTGTTCAGTGGGTTCCCATTGATGTGGTAATTAGTGGGAACTGAGTTTTCCCAAAGGGAATGATGACACATTTTTTGGCATTAAGCTTAAGGCCATGGTTTCGACACCAGTTATTGGTCTAAGTGAGGCCTTTCTATAGGATGTCTACATCACTTGAGGAGTTAATAATGGCTCCAAGCTTGTAGTAATCTGCAAACCTGGTCAGCCAGAGTCTCTCTGTGTTGGCCTGGACTTCTGAGAAGTAGATGCCAAACAGGAGGGGACCAAGGACCAATCCCTGTGGGACTCCACTCATGACTGCTCGGCAGTCTAACTTGGAGTCTGCTACTTTCACAATGTGGGTTCTATCTGTGAGCCAATTTTCAACCCACCTAGTGATATAGGGGTTACTGCCTAGTTTGGTGCATTTATCAATAATTCCTGAGTGGGGAATGGTATCAAAGGCCTTGGCCAGATTGAGGTAGGCTGTATGAACTGCCTTACCCTCATCCACAGCTCTGGTGACTGACTCAAAGAAGCCAACCAGGTTGAGCAGGCATGATCTACCTTTCACAAAACCAGATTGTGTGGGATCTAGAGTCTGGAGATTCCCTATATCTTTGTTAATTAGGTCCATGATGATGTGCTCCATAGCCTTACATATCAGACTCATCAGGCTAATGAGGCAATAATTCCCAGGGTCTGTAGTCACTCCCCCTTTATGGAGAGGGATGACTGTAGCAGTGCACCATTCAGTAGGGAGAAATCCCGAGGAGAGGCTGTAATTGAACAGGGCACACAGATGTAGTGCCAGTTCACTTTGTAGTTCATGTAGAACACATCAAGTATATTGACGGGTCCCATGGAAGCTGTATTCTTGGCCTTGGACAATGCAGCTTTAACCTCTGCTGCAGTAATGCTGGGTGTATGGCATTCCTTCGGTACTGTGGTTGGTTCTTTGGGGGGGGGTGTAAAGGTGGCACTGAATCTGTCAGCCAGAACATTGGTGATATCTGTTGGCACAGTATAGGAGGTACCATTGTGCAGTAACTCAGAGCAAAGCTGGGTATTACCATGGAGATTCTTGATATAACTATAGAAGGCTTTGTGGTTGTTTTTAGTGTCTACCACAATTCTGCCTTCATAGCTGGCTTTAGAGGTTTTGATGAGGGATCTCAACTTTTTGTTGAGGCTAATAAGGGAGTTTTTCCAGTCTTGGGACTTCACCTTTTTCTGCAACAGTTTCTTCCTTCTGTTGTAGAGTTTATTAATGGCAGGGGTCCACCAGATTGGCTTGCTTTTGTTGGAGGAGAGCGTCTTGGTTCTGTTGGGTATGGCTGGTTCCATGCATTTAGGTACACGTTCGCACAGCGCGTCAGTGTATGATTTGGCAGCCGTGCATCTATTTTCCATTGACCTGGGTTCCATGACGTTAGCCACCTCTGTTTTTAGGAGCCCAAAGTCAGCTTTGGAGACGTTTTTCATGGTGGTTACCTTTGTGGGGGGGGGGGGATTTCCATGGTGATTAGTTTGTAGTCGGATCTAACCAGGGAGGAATTGACTATTGGTGTAGAGCAATAGTTGCCCATGTTAGTAATAACCAGGTCAAGAATGTTGCTTCCTCTAGTGGGAGTAAGAATGAGCTGTCCAGGGAATTGGAATTAATGAATTCCAGGAAACGTTGGGCCAGTGTATTGGTGCATGAGTAGTTTTCCCAGTTGATTAAGGGGTAGTTGAAGTCTCCTAGTATGAGAGTGTTGGGTTGGAACGTAATAGTTTCCAGGGTGCTTAGGAACACGGAGTGAGAGTCTTGGGACATGGTTGGGGAACTATGGCAAGCTATGAACTGAATCACTGTCTTACCCAATGTTAGTTGTACCTGAAGTATCTCAGATGTGTTATGCTGGGCTACTAGTCTGGAAGTGTGCATATCCTTTATAAATATAGAGACACCACCACCTTTGGAACTTCTGTCCATGTTCTGGGTCAGAAAGGTGTGGAATGATTTATAGCCTGGTAGCGCAGGGGTGCTTTCTTCTGCTTTAAATGAGGTCTCAGTTACAGCACAAATGTCCATGTTCTCCATTTTGAGGAGTGCTTTGAGCAAGTGCATTTTGAGATTTAGACTTCTAGCATTGAGCAACATGACCCTCAGATTGCATTTATTTACAGTTATTACGGTGGCAATTTGGTCTTTGGAACATCGCCTAAAAAAGGCACTATTGGGGTGGCAAGAGCCTTAGCCAGTATCCGGAAACCCAGGGGTGACAGATGCAGGTCATCTCTGGCAAAGCATCGAGGTCTGTCAATCATGTCATCCCAAGCAGACAGATACATGATCCCCTTAGAATGACAAACCAAGAACCAAACCAAACAAATGAAAAACTTGAGTGGAGATCCAGGTGCCCAAAAAGACCAGTATCAACAGCCAAGAAATATCACCAAATGATTTATTAAAATCAACAAGCAGCAAAAATAGCAAGTGATAGCAGTTACAGCCACTATTTCACTTAAATACACACAAGATCAACACATGATCAAACCGACCAATGGAATACCAGTGTCGACTTTCAAAAAATGGTGTGAGAAACTATGTTAAAATCCAAGATACAAGCATGATAATACATGCATACAATACCAATAAAATTCACTAATGAATAACAGCATTATACAAATACAAATATATGTTAAACTCTGGAATATAAATAAAAACAAATTATGTGTAAACTCCAGAACACATTGTATCTGTGATAATCACCCGTCAAGGCTCCTTAAGTTGAGAATGGGGGTGATCCCCTTAGAATGACACCAGAAACTTAGCCAATGATTGAAGTCAATCATTTTCTGCTTGTACTGCGATATCATTCTGGGTGATGGTAGGATGCTGCTCAGGGCTAGGGTCATACCTGCTTGGGCCACATAATCCAAGAGCTCCTCCATGTCTCTTTTCATGTAGTCTAGGGAGATGCATCTCAGGTCATTCATACCCACATGGACAGTGGCAGATTCATACTTGTACTTGTTGTGGAGTGACCTGAGTGCATGCATTATGTGTCAGAGTCTGGCACTTGATAGACAGCTCACTGTTACCTTCTTATTCATGCTGCTAAATGCTAGGAGTCTTAGCATGAAACTGCACTCATTGCAAGAATTCTTTGCCCTGGAGGATGCTGACATTTGTGCATTCACTGAAATCTGGTTCAAAGCTGTGGAGAGCACCACAGCCTTACCGGGTTACTCATCCTACCATACTTTCAGACTCCAAACGGGGGGCTACAAAGCCAAAGGAGGTGGAGTTTCAATATTTATCACACCTCCAGGCTGGTCAACTGGTATGACGCACAGGAGACACTCCAAGTACAGTTAACTGTTGAAAAAACACCTATTCAAATCATAACCAGCTACAGACCCACAAGCATTACTCAGGATGCCCACTCCACCTATCTAGACTTACTTGAATCCATCAAGATTCAACCCTCTACCCTGATCCTTGGTGACTTTAACAACCCACCCATAGAGTGGAAGACCTATTCTAGCCCATACATGAACACCCAGAGATTCCTTGACTTCATCAATACCAATGCATTGGATCAGCTGGTCAACACCTCTATGAGAGGTGAAAATATCCTGGAACCGGTCCTACCCAACATAAGTAGCCACTGTAGCACTCCTACAGTGTCATCCTCCTTGGTAAGATCCAACCATAAAGCAATCACTTTTAAAGTCACAATCTCCCCTGAATCCCCCTTGTCAGTGTCAAACAAAAAAACTTTTCCAAAGCTGACTACAATCTCCTCAGAGCAGGTATAAGAAGCTTCACAGCCACCATGCCTTCAGTTGGAACTAGCACTTATGTTCAAACCTACAACAAAAAATTATATGAGCACCTACATAGCTGTATGGACTCAGCAATACCTGACAGAACCAAGTCATCTTCCTCAAGGAAGAGTAAATCTGTCTGGTGGACAGCAGCAGTAAACAAACTCTATAATAGAAGGAAAAAATTGCTGTCCAAAAATGAGCAGGTTCCAAGTTGGAAGCAATCCCTCATTTGTCTGAACAAGCAAATAAGATCACTGGTGAAATCTTCTAAGGCTAACTTTGAGTCAAAATTGGCCACATCCACCAAGGACAATCACAAGACCTGCTTCACATACATCCACAATCTCAAAGGCAATACCCAAATCTGCTCTGAACTGGTGGTCAATGACGCCACAAACACCATAGATAAAGCCAACCTGCTGGCAGACAGGTTCAGTGAAAACTTCACCTCCCATCCCCCCATCAGTAAACCAGGACATCCCCAACCCCCCCCCCCTTTCCTCACGACCAGGGAGCAGGTCCTTAATGCCCTCTCAAAGGCAAAAATACATTTTCCATGGGACCCTATAACATCCCTGGCTGTATCCTACATGAACTCAGGCATGAGCTCTCAGCTCCATTAGACACCCTATTCAACCCAATCCTGAGAACCGGTTTTATCCCAGCTGAATGGAGGGCAGCTGCTGTCATTCCTCTACACAAAGGTGGAGCATCCACTGACCCAGGCAATTATAGGCCCATCAGCCTAACTAGCCTGATCTGCAAGGCCATGGAATGCATTATCATGGACCTTGTAAACCAGGACATTGGCAACCTCCAAATGCTTGATCCCACACAGTTTGGTTTTGTCAAAGGAAGATCATGCCTGTTAAACGTGGTCAACTTCTTCAAAACAGTCACCAAAGCCATAGACAAGGAGAAGGCAGTGCACACCACCTACCCTGACATAGTCAAAGCCTTTGACACTATTTCCCACTCGTGCATAATACATAAACTCTCCCAGCTAAGCATCAACCCGTATATTACCAGATGAGTAGCTAACAGGCTCACTGATAGAACCCACTCAGCCAAAGTAGGTGAAGCCACCTCTAGCAGTAGACCCGTAATGAGCAGTGTACCTCAAGGGTCGGTCTTGGGGCCTCTAGTGTTTGGGATATACTTTCCTGAGGTGCAAGCCAAAACCAGTGGTCTGTGGATCACCAGGTTTGCAGATGACTGCAAGCTGGGCACTGTCTTAAATTCCCATAGTGATGTGAACATCTTCCAAGAGGGCCTTACCCAAACTAATGACTTGTGCCAGAAGCATGGCCTCAAACTGAATGCCAAGAAATGCATCATTAACCCCTTTGGGGAAAATGTCATCCCAACTAATTATGACATTAATAAAAAAGTACTAAGCATGCAATTAGTCATGAGGGACTTGGGTACCCAGGTTGATAGTAACCTGACTTTTGAGTACCACGTTGCCCCCATTGTACGGAAGGCTTTCTACATGGCCCACTTCATAAATAAGGGTATCTCATCTGGGAACAAGGAGGTCATAACATCCCTGTAATCCTCCCTTATCAGACCCATTAGAGGATACAATGCCCCTTCGGCATGTACCATGCCAACCACATGCAGCAGCTGGAGATACCACAGGGGTTATTGACCAGGAAAATCCAGGGTCTCAAACACCTATCCTATACAGATAGGCTAAAAGACCTGTCCCTCTACTCAGTCTCATACAGACTGCTCAGAGGTGACCTGTGTCTGTATACAAGGCCATTTCAGACCCAGCCTTGATGGAGTTGCTGCATATCTGTAAGGCAAACTCCACTCGTGCAACCCACACACAAGGCCTTAAGCTGGTCTGCGACATTAATAGAACTTATTAACTTCACCCCAGGGATCACCTCTGTGGCTCTGCTCGACAGTGGCACAGGAAAATAATTTTCTTGGGTGGCAAAAGCCAGGGTACCTTTTTTGCTGGGCTTGTATAGGCCCCAGGGCCAATAGCCTAGTACCTACCTATGAACCTATGAACTTGTTGGTGGGATAGATTTGGGTCCCAAAGACTCCCATCTATGGAATAGACTCCCCCTCCATGTCAAGCAGAGTACCTCTCTAGCCCTGTTTAAGAGGAACCTGGATGACTGGATGGGAAACAGAAAATACACCCCTGAGATCCCACCTGTGTCCCTGCTGGACACGGGGAAACAAGTGCTGACTTTAAAGGAACATGGGCGAAATTCTTGGCTAGGCTTACAAGGGCCTCCAGGCCAATAGCCTAATATCATCTATAACATATGAACCTATTACGCCATTGTCCTTGTTAGCCTGTTATACACATATGAACCTATGGAGCCATGCACCTTTAGTGCTGTACCTTGCTGAAGACATATTTCTTCTGTACTGACATTCCATCCTGTGCTGTGATGTCTATGACTTTATTGTTGCTGTGTATCCATAGGTGTCTCCTACAGACTCCTGAAACTGAAACATAAACAGGTCCATGACGACCTTTCATTGTGTAAGTATACAGGCATTACAACATCATACAACATAAGGTACACAAAATTATGTGGCTTACTCATTACAAATGTCATCATACTGTGTCTATCAGTGACCAGCAAAAGTGGCTTAGCAAACCAACAATCATTAAACAAGTACATATTCATTTATATAGTCACCCTGTGCATCAGACATATAGCTTCATTTCCCTTCATCAATGACGAGGATGACAGGGATGTGGTACAGGTATCATCATTTGCACAGGGTGTTGTGTGGGGGTGCAGGAGGCCTGGGCTGACCCAAAAGGTTGAAAGCATGTGTGTGAGTCTGGAAGGGAAGCAGGTAATATGGATCATGAAAATGTGCCATGTGTGTAGGTGACCTGAATTTGACTGTGTGTGTGTGTGTGTGTGTGTGTGTGTGTGTGTGTGTGTGTGTGTGTGTGTGTGTGTGTGTGTGTGTGTGTGTGTGAACACAGTCAAACTCATTGCTAGCTCTACATGTGTGTATGTTGGATAGTTTTGAACCATGCATGGCAGAGCTGACAGTTCACTGTCTCCACCTTTGAACATGGGAAGTGGCTCTGCCAGGAGTTGCACTGGCACGTCCTTGCCCAAGGTCAGAAGTGGAGCTAGTACCTGATGGTGACTGCTGTCTGCTGGGACCATGTCCTCCACAGGAATGCCCAGGACCACAAGCCAATGGATTGCCACATCTTGGTGTGGACAGCACAATCCCCTCTGGAGCACTGGATTTACTGCCACTAAGGGAGCGGAGCATGACTATGCATGGTCACGAGGACTCTCAGTAGATGAGGTCATTGACCTACATCCATGAATACAACGCTCAACTCCATCTCGATGTTCCAGCACAGACAATGTGCATTCCAAGATAGATAGAGAGATATTCTGTGATCTGTCTCAGGCCACCTTCTTTTCACTGCATCAGTGAACTGATGCAGGGTGTCATCAATGTGGTAGAGGCAGCCGCGGGTGTCAGACTGTGCTGCATCCATACATTGGAGTTCCTTTAAGAACATACCTGTGCCTCTATGATTGCCCAAAACATATGTCACGTGACCCATAATGTGACATCTGCAACAGTTGGTGGAAGGACAGCAGGACTCCTACAAGCACCCCTATCAATCTGCCTGTTTGTAACCTTGCCAGCTATCTGGCTATGGCCAGTATCTATACTTACTGGAGCCATAGTTGCCACACTTTCCTTTTCAATTTCCCCACCCTCTTACTGTCCAATATCTGTGGCCTCTGGGGACTGGGTATATGTAGGCATACTGACTGTGTGCGGTGACAATGAGGGCAGAAGAGGGATATTAACCTCTGAAACAGATTCAGCCCCTGAAATCCCACCTGTGTCTCAATCTGGCCACCATAATCATCAGAGTCAGAAGAGATACTGACATCAGGTTGTGTAGGGGACAGAGACCAACCCCCAGGTCACCTGTGATAAGAAAGGGAAAAGCAGTACATTAATACTTGCACTACTATGCTCTGCAGTACTATGTTGCAATATATGTAATGCTCTATACACTGTTGTCACTAATACAGATCTGTTTAAAACCAAACCTAATATAGTAGGACATCAGGACACTACTTTTCCCATAAACAGCTGTAGTTACTTGTAAATAAAATCTCTTTACACACAATCTCATCAGCAACAATGAGGTACACTGTTGAAATTTGTGAAGACTCTGCACAGTTGACACATATGACAATCTGTAATGTCCTGACAATACTGTCACATCTATCATAGGTTCATACGTTCATAGGTAGGTACTAGGCTATCGGTCCAAAGCCCTAAGTAAGCCTAGCCAACAAGGTTCCCTGGCTTACGCCACCCAAGAAAGTTAATTTCCTGTCCCCCTGTCGTGCAGAGCCACAGAAGTGATCCCTGGGGTGTATTTATTATTTCCCATCCACTCATCAAGATTTTTCTTGAAATGTGCTAATGAGAAACTTTGCTTGACATAGATGGGTAGCTTGTTCCAGAGTATAGGAAGT
Source organism: Protopterus annectens (assembly GCF_019279795.1). Lineage (NCBI taxonomy): Eukaryota > Metazoa > Chordata > Ceratodontiformes > Protopteridae > Protopterus > Protopterus annectens. Next base: position 71,664,135 of record NC_056743.1, read on the forward strand.
CCCTGGGACAGGAAACTATCCCTCCAGCATGTCCTGTTTATTGTGGTCACAGGGTTTAGGTCCCTAGAGCATGTCGCTCAGAGGGATTGGGATTTCTTTAGGTGTAGCATGTCCAACAGCTCTGGATTTAACATAGATTTCTTTATATGTTAGGCAGAGATCTCCTCAGAGTAGGTGATATGTTATAGAGTAAAGCTGGAGTTTTTGAGACGGTCAGTGTAGGGCATCTGTTTGAGGCCAGCAATCCTCTTTGTGAGGTACTTCTGTGGCCTTTCCAGCTGCTGCAGATGTCTTGTGAGGTACATTCCAAAAGGGGCGTTGTACTCTATAATGGGTCTAATGAGTGCCGAGTAGAGGGGAACAATGACCTCTTTTTTCCTGGATGAGAACCCTTTTGTGATGAGGTGTGCCACATAGAAGGATTTCTTGATTACTGTGGCGATGTGATTATCAAAGGAGAGACTACTGTCCACCTGGGTCCCAAGGTCTCTTATCACACATTTGGCATTAAGTAGACTGCCGTTTATGTGGTAGTTCATGGGTACAGAGTTTTTACCAAAGGGGATGACAGTGCACTTTTTGGCATTGAGCTTGAGGCCATGCCTCTAACACCAGGCATCTGTGTCAGAAAGTCCCTTCTGTAGGGTGTACACATCATCATCTGGGGACTCGACTATGGCTTCTAGTTTGCAGTCATCTGCGAACTTCATTAGCCAGAGGCCTTCTGTGTTAGCCTGTACTTCAGAGAAGTAGATACCAAACAGGAGAGGGCCCAGGACTGAACCCTGTGGTACTCCAGTTGTCACTGGTTTGAAGTCGGATTTGGAGTCTGCAACTTATACAGTGTGGATTCTGTCAGTGAGCCAGTTGGCAACCCATCTTGTGATGTAGGGATTTATACCTATTTGGTGAGTTTAGCTATCATTCCAGAATGGGGGATGATGTCGAAAGCCTTGGCGAGGTCAAGATAGGATGTGTGAACCACCTTACCCTCGTCTACTGCTTTGGTGACTGCCTCAAAGAAGTCGATCAGGTTCAGAAGGCATGATCTGCCTTTCACAAACCCAAACTGAGTGGGGTCCAGAGTTTGGAGGTTACCAATGTCTTTGTTTATGAGTTCCATGATGATACGTTCCATGGCCTTGCAGACCAGGCTCATCAGGCTAATAGGGCCATAGTTCCCAGAATCAGTGGTGGCTCCCCCTTTGTGGAGTAGGATAACTGTTGCTGTGCGCCATTCAGTAGGCACAAAGCCTGATGTGAGACTATGATTGAAAGTGGTGCTTAGGTGGGGAGTCAGTTCGTTCTGAAGTTCATGTAAAATGCAGCCTGGGATGTTGTCCGGTCCCATGGATGCTGTGTTTTTGGTTTTAGAGAGTGCAGCTTTTACCTGCATAGATGTGATTACAAGGACTCTGCATTCTTCTTGTATAGATATGGGCCCTTTAGGGGGTAAGAATGGGGTAAAGTTAGCACTGAACCTATCTGCCAGGATGTTTTCAATATCAGTTGTTTTTGTAATTTTCGTGCCATTGTGCTGTAACTCAGAGCAGATCTGGGTGCTGCCACTGAGATTCTATCAGTGAGGTCACACCTACAAAGCATGTATGACTCTAACATGTCTGCAGTCAGAAAATATCTGTGCAGTTGGCAATCATGCCAACAGTACAACAATCCAGGCAGCAGGCCTGGGATGACACTTTAGGGAATGCTGTACACATGTATCAAAACAGTGCAATGCTTACCAGGAGAAGAACCACAACCTTGTCCAATACCTGATGGACCTGGGAAAAGTTGAGGGGTGGTAATGTAAGTATCACTGCATGTTGCACTATAACAAGGTAATACATCCATATATTTCACATTTACAATAGCTACTGTGTTAATTGTTATGTTGGTCAAAATCTGAGCATGTGATTCAAACTGCAGTTAAACCCTTCCCCTCCCAAAAAATCAAAGACCTGAAACTCATGTAGCAGTATGTATACCTTGACACACTGAATGCTACTGTATTCCATTGTTGATCAAATTAAGCTTAAATTGGATGCTCCTCTGCCATGACAACTGTGGCGCCCACATCCATGATGTACGGTGTGATGGATGCCTGTGAGCTGTCATGTGTTCCTAGGTTCACCAGGAATTCCTCAGTGGCTGAGAAACGTTGTTCTGCTGCAGGGCCTACACTGGTGACACCACGATCCCTGGCTACATCTAGTACTCTTCAGCATGCAGTATTAATCATGTCTGTTGCATGGTGTCGAACCTGCTCATATGTTCTGTTCTGATGACCTATGGCGTTCACTTCATGGGCAAGATCAGCCCACAATGCTGCCCAATGTTCCCTGTTTTGCCTCCCCGTGAACAGTAGGAGTTCATGGTGTTTACGGAGGCCTTGCAGTATTAAATCATTCTCTGCATCCATGAAAGGGGCATGGCATCTGAGATACATGTTTTCTGAAAGACAACAAAATGATAACACATGTCAGGATCATATACTTGAAAGTGCACAATGTAGAAATACAACAAGGACAAAATTGTTGGCAGTATCCACTGCTTGATCACACATGTCATATTCCACAGTATGCAAACATATTAAGTGTGTGGATGCAACTAAGATACTAGTGCCATTCAGCTATTCCCATGTGTGCCATGACAGATACTGTTGTATGATCATACACCCAACACTGCAGTCCATTGTATTGTGTCCCTTAGGGGCAACCCCCCTGACATGTCAAAATAACAGTGCCAAACAAATAGCACTGTGTTATTATAATCACTATAAAGGGAAAGTCCCACAAGACCAGTGTGACAAAAAACATTTCACCCTTGATGTATTGTGTCCTCAGTAGGTGTAACAAATCTGGAGATCAATGACATGTCAATGACAGTTCTAAGAAAGGCTTAATGCTGTAATCCCCATTCCCTCTAAGTATATTCACAAATATGCATTTTGTTGTAAGCAACAAGGTTACATACCTGATGGAGTACAAAACTCCTCTGTTGATATGTGCATATATATAAAGTTTTTGGCAATGTGTTTACTGTGTGAATAAAGTCTCATACAGACCGGTTCCCCATAGCCACCTGTTTGCCTTTTTAACATGCTTCTCATTACCAGGTGATTGCCTCTTAACCAATCTGTGGTTCTGACATGCTAATTGCAGCCAACACAGTTGATTTGCAGTATCATCAGCCAATGACATGCAACCACTGAACAAGATATGAGGTCTTCATGTAGATTAGAAGCCCTTTCTGATATGTTGTGCTGGACATTAATGAGATGGGGAGACTATGTCAACACAGAGAGTAGGTGTGTAGCAGATACTTTTTTCATACAGGAGTGTGTGCTACAGGCTGTAGCTGCTGCTGCAGGCAATAGGCATAGACAGAGAGTGTGAACATTTTGGAGGACAACAAGCTGTAGGAGTAACTGTGGGAGCTGTGTCAGCCTTGTTTTAGAAGCAGAGCTTGAGTAAGGGTACCCCTTCCACTCAAATTAAGGCATGTATTTGAGGTAAGTATGTTAGGCAACGGTATCACTAATAGAGTACTAAGCAACAATGTTTGGTGTGTCCTTGAGCAACACAGGGGATAAATATAACATTAAGTTAATCATATGGGCAACTGTCAGGCCATGTGTTACAGTCTGGTACTCATTTGGAAAATTTATGATGGCAGTTCTTGTTTCTAGCAGGGGCTTCATATGTGTATGTTAGTTGTGCAGTTATGCTAATCTGCAATGTGATTATGAAAGGACTGCATGCTGCATTCTGATATTAGTGGGCCTCATTTGCATTAACTGAGTTAAAATCCTCTGTGAATGCATATTAATGTATGGCTTGACACTTTATGCACTTACTATAGGGATATGTGAAGTGTGTTCCTAGCTGTATGTGTGGAAAGCAGACATTTGATTTGGAATGCATTGTGTGGATAAAGAGTACATGACTCGGTCATTAATTGCTGGTTCACAATAATGTAATTGTAATAATGTAATGTAATGTAATTATGAATTTAAATGCTGCACACCACTGGATTTGAAATCAGGACTGTGTACGTCAAAAGTTGCTAATTGTACAGCATCTAACAGACTGAGCTACTGAGTCACTGTTATAGCAGATGTATTTGTCAAGATATAAGTGCACACATACAGGCTGTGACGTACTTTTTTTATATCCATTAAAAAAATTTTAAAGAAAAGAAAAATGGAGAGATAGGAAAGTGGTGAAATGGGGTGCAAGCAGGGGGGAAAACATAGTGAAAGGCAGGTAGGTATGTGCAAGAAGGGTGTAGGAAAGAACCATAGCTATCCATTTCTTGTACAGCAACAAGTGTGCCCTTTGACAGAATTTGTAGATGACTTTGGAGTCTCATCCCCAGAGAGAAGGGTGAGGACAACATAACTACATTGTCAAGCCAATTGGACAAAATTACATGTGTCCGGTGGACATGTGTGCGAAATGGAGAGCTATGTATGGGATAATATTTTTTTGGGGACAGGTATTTTTTTTTTTAAAGTGAGAGTGGAATGTTGGGGAAGGGACATAGGGGGAGGTAAGTTGTGTAGGTGAGGAAGTTTTTGCAGACAGACAAGACAGACAAGACAGCAGACAGGTATGGTGTGTAACACAAGAGGGGGATAAACACCTTGAATGGGAAGGATGTTGTGGAATCACAGTCCCATGTGTCTCCACAAGGTAGTAGCATGACTCAAGTCTCCACCCATGGAACTGTCGACTCTGCTCTGTCAGTGCCCCGTGAGTAGCTTTAGTGGAGGCTGGGCTCTGGGGCAAGCCTGTCCCACCAGGGTGGCCAGCATGCTCTCCGTCCAGCACAGGCATTGTCTAAACCCACGGTACATGATCCTGCACACCAAAACTAGCAGTTCATTATGGGTGACAACTCCCCCTCCACCACTGCTCCCAGCAGGGGGCCCAGCCCCATCCAATGGGGCAGAACTACCCAATGCTGCAGGTAGTGCAGGGGCAGCAGAGGGGGCACCACCAGTCTGGGTCCCAGATGTGCTAGGGCCTGGTGCCACAGCCATAGGAGGCAAGGTAGGCAGATCACCTGGAACTGGTCTACCTTGGTGCACTGTAGTAAATTAGTTATAACAATAAGTTAAGGTCATTAATAACAACCAATATTAGTATTAACATAATGGAATATAATACTGATTAATCTAAATACATATTAAGGCATATTATGTGGAACACAAAATTAAATAACATAACAGTAAGTATGTTAACAGCAGGCCAGCATGAAATAACCCATAAGGCCAACAAAACCGTTAGTTTAACAAACTATAGCAATATTAAATCATAATAGTAAATAACAATAAAAAATTAAAGAAGATAAGGGGTGGGTAGAGAGAGAAAAACATACCATTAATGACACTACAGATGATATCCCTAAAAAGACTGTTAATACATAGTTCTACGGGCGTGCAGTGTCAACTGTGAGTACAGTGACTACAATTCCTCTATAGATGATGTAGCATGTACATACCTCTCAAGCTGTTAGCATGGGACAGTATAGCCCAAGCACTATCAAATGCAGTTATACAACTACACAGAACCATTTCACATAATGTGCACACACATGACTACTAAGGTGTTCTGTAAATGGATTTGACACTACATTGCACTCCAGGTAATCATAATCATGGACTAGACAGATTGGACAGTTGTAATTACATTACAAAAATCATGACAGTTGAGAGTTGTATTTGTACATTAAGTAGACTAGACAGCCATCATGTCTTAGTTGGCTGGCATGTGAATAGAACCCAAAAGCTGTGACTGCAGGGGACAACTACAAATAATGTAATAATTTACTACAGCAACTTAGAACAGACATGCAATGAATACAGCCCTACTGCAAGTATTAAGACACATTTTGTTATGAAACCACAATCCTGCTTTACACTTTATTGGTATTGCTGCTAAGTATCTGTGAAGTATACACATGATATTTGCCAATAAAGTGGGCTACCTCACCCATATACTTTTTGTTCCTGGAGTGGGAGGAAAAGAGAGTATTATGTGACTGAAAGTGGCTGGAGACAGCCTTGAACCATACTGTGGGTTGTGCAATACAGTTTTCAAGCAATTACTTTTGTATTCCACAGTTATTGCAGTTTTATAGTTGACTGCAGCAACATTTCAATACACATGCAATGCATTGAGCTCTACTGTAATTATGTTATGACACCAAATTCCTGCTTTACACCTTATTGTTTACTGTTATTGGTATTGTTCATTGGTTATTGCACTATATTGTTTATTGTTTATTTATTGCACTACAGTTTTTTATTGCTTATTCTTTATTGCACTACAGTTTTTATTGTTTATTCTTTATTGCACTACAATTATAATATATCTGTACTTACCACACTCATGAAGCATCCTAGCTAGGTGCTCGGCATGAGACTGCATGCTGTGAGCCCTCTCAGGTGCAGCTGTTGAAAGAGAAGCACACCATTATGCATACTAGTTTTACACTGATTCATCTTGTTTTTTAGTAAAGTAGCAACAGAAATACTTACATTGTCTGGGGCATGCCCAGCCCTGGCCTCTTGGACCCAGGTGTCCAAAGTTCCCCTCTTCCTATGCTTCAGATCGTTATAGTGGTGACAACACTGCTCATCAGTGTGTGGGATACCAGTAACACTGGTAAGTTCCATGGCCAACCAATCCCAGGCCTCAGCCTTACATTCTGAGCCCTGGTAACCACTCTACAATAGCCTAAGTTTGTAATTGCATATCAGGAGCCCAACAAACACCCTGGACTCCAGCACACCCTATCTCTGTACCCAAAAGCTTGCACCCTCTCAAACACCACCTGACATACCAACAGTTAGACAGACTCCAACAAATGGTGCAGAATTCCTGCCTATTGACCTTAATATAAGCTGTTAAACGCCCTTACATGTCATACTGCAACATTCAAAAAAAGCACCACATTGCTTAGCATCATGCAAACCAGCTTAGCAGAGCTGAGCAATGTGTAAACTTGCACAGCCATGTTTTGGCAAAGCTTAGCAATGTGCAAACAGGAATAGCTGTTGACCATGTTTAAGCAGTGCTTAGCACCACACAGCTCTTGTAAATGTAATGATTTTGTTTTTAAATTAAACATAAAATTAAATTACATTAAAAAATGGTATAAGTGCTAATGACTCAAATCCAGGACCTACTAAGCTTTAGGCCATGAGTATATCCATTTAGCTACTTAGATAGCATATAAACTAGAATATCTTCACATATACTACTAAGCTACCTTTTAGCATTGCTAACACCGAGCCGCACAAACGGGTTTAAAGATAACCAGAAATAAATAATTAATTACATCTGGTTATTTTTTTTTAGATGTCTGGCAGATGTCAATAGTGTATGTGTAAGCACAGCTCAGCTCTGCTGCACTCCACGCCATGCCATTGGGCAAAAATAAAAATATATAATAATTATATCCAGTTTCTATTTTTAGATGTCTAGCAAGCATCAGCTGTATATATCTAAGCACAGCTTGGCACTGCTTCACTCTGCTCTGCACAAACAAACATTAATAAAATAGAAAAAAATTCATTCACAGCACATTTAAACAGTAGCAGGGTACATTACAGGGAGTCTGACCCTGTACATAACATCTGTCCATGAATTCCCTGGATAATCCACAACCACGGGATAGCCTCTACACTTATGCCTACATGGATTTAATATCCCTGTTATTATGCTTTCCCTTGGCAGCACACCATGACTAAAATGCACGCGCGCTGCCGAGGGGGAACTATGGCCATGTACATGGGTACATTCTGTGCAGGCACTATATGGAGCCTACATGGATTCTATTAAATCCTGGGGAAAGGGAGATATTCCAGGGTGACTCTTTGTCACTGTTGCTCTTTTGTCTTGCCCTTAGCAATTTAAAATTGTCTACTTAACAGATTAGGTCATGGTTATAATTTGATTCCTAGAAAGCAACAATGTGTAAAGACTTCTCATCTTCTTTTTGTGGATTATTTAAATCTGTATAGTTCATCAGATGAGGAACTAAAAGCACAACTGGAAGTGGTTAAAACTTTCTCAAATTATACAAGAAAGCTAGTCGGTCCTAATAAATGTGCAAAAGTAATAATTAAAGCAGGGAAGCTGCAACACAAAGAAAATATCATTCTGGGACAGGAATGTGATATAAAGGACCTTGAGCAGGAGGGAGTGTATAAATATTTGGGAATTGATGAATGATCAACAATAAAACATGAACAAATGCAAATAAATCTCAGTAAGGGACACTTTAGAAGACTAAAAATAATAATGAAAACAGCCCTGATACCTAGGAACAAAGTCCAAGCTAAAAAACAATTTGTAATTCCTGTTCTAACTTACAGTTTTGAGATGCTTGACTGGCTCCAAAAGGTATTAGATCAGCTGGATAAGAAAACAAGAAAAATGCTTCACGCTTATCAAATGACCTATAAAAATCAGTGTATACCAATATTCAGACCAAGACCAGTGTATAACAAGACTCCTTGTTCTGAAGGCTAGGGGCTCCTTTTAATTGATTGCATGTATAGATCTGCAATCATAAGACTGCATACATATCTACTGAGCTCAACAGATCCAAACATGGTAAAAGTTTTGAAACATGAAGAGAACAAGTCTAAGATGATTTCTTTGCTTAGTTTAGCAGAGGCGTATCAGTGTCAAAAGGGGAATGAAAACCAGTCCAGAAGTAGACAAAAATCAGACAACAACCGAATATGCCAAAAACAAACAAACAAAAAAAAAAAACAAAAGAAAGAATATCCAAGAAATGATCAGATGAAAAGGCAAGAAGTTTGTAAAAGGCATAAATATAGTTGCAAGTACAAAAAACTCCGGGAACAGCCTTATGTCAACCAGGATTTGATGCAGGAATGGTTAAGGAGAGGAGAATTTAAACAAAAAGATGAAAGGTGAATATCGGTGGCCCAGGATAGTGGACTATGTACACACTGGTTTACAAAGTCCATTGAGCATGTGGGAGAAACAGTCAAATGCAGGTTCTGTAAAACAGAATTGAAAACAGTCACACATCTTGTTGCTAGGTGTGATACACTGATGGCAGAGAGCCTGTATACTGAAAGGCATAATAATGTGGCAAAACTGTTGCATTGGGGATTGTGCAAACATTACAATATTGAAGTAGCTGAGAAGCATTGGAATGGAAACATAAGCCACAAAGCATTATAGAGAATGATGAAGTTTATATCACATTGGAGCACCCATTACCGACAGTTCAAAAAATAGATGGGAAAAACCCAGCTCTAGTAGTCTACGAAAAGAAGACAAAAGTAGCATTGTTTATTGAAATTGCAACACCCAGTGACTACAGTGTCTTATGTGCAGGGAGACACAAAGTCATAAAATACCAGGATTTGCAGGCAGAAACAAGAGCAGTATGGAAGGGTACCCAGATAGCGAAACAGAAGTAGTAGGAGCAATGGGTCTCATAAACAAGAATTTATAGTCTTATTTAGATATGCTACTGATACATTTAACTCCGTATGAATTGGAGAAGGAGTCAGTCCAGGCACATTGTGGGTGCTGCAAAGAGCCATTTTGGCTAACATCAAAGATTGAAACAATAAGAATTTCATGAACTTTAATCTTAATTTAACTTAGGAATGAGGTCCATTCCTGTCATGGTATTAGAAACCCAAAAGACTTGGAGAAATTAAAGAGGGAAGTCCAACTAGCTTAGTGAACATTATTCACTTGTTTTCTAAGTCCAGCATCCCAGTGTAGTTAAAGAGGGGGGGGGGGGTCTGATCTAAGTATAGGAGTATACTTATAAAGAGTGACAATGTTGTTTGGTACACTATATGCATTACATGAAGGAAGTCAATATATGACTTAGCTCTACAGTGTGAGGCCATGTACAGTATGTCAATACCCTTTCATCTGATTAAGCTTAGTTGTCAGAGAATGAATAGATTGAAAGTAAACATGGATTATCTTAGATTCTCTTGACCCTTAATATTCAATGGTTTCTTGCAAATCCAACAATATATACAAAGTTTTTTGTATCCTATTCCAGAACTCCATGTGAACTAAATTAGTTTCCTCAAACTTGTGACTGCTACAGGGAGTCATATGCAGAAATTCAGTCATATTAGTTAGCTCAACGGAGTCCTAGACTTAGTATACTTTTGTAGCACCAGCTGCCCATACAGGTTTGCCTCCATTATTTTTCCTGTGTCCACTGGCTACTTCAATCAACATTTGTGTCCACCATGCCCTACTGTTAGGCATGGAATAATAACATTGTTTTGAACTCCTTGAATCTAAACCACATTCTCTTTGTATAGACAGAATGCAAGTCTTCTGCAGTAAACCAGACTGAGCCCCCTGTGAAAGTTAGGTGGAGAGATGCACTTATATAGCCAAACTGGAAGCAAAGCTCTCTTCACCAAAGACTGGCCTAGACAGTCAAGACGAGAAGGTAAACACTTGCACCGCACCACACTCATCACATAGTCCCTCAAAACCTACACCACCAAAACACACACACAGAAGCACAAAACACACACCTACATTCACGGAGGCTCTCAGTACAAATCTGCCCAAACAACAGAGACATCCAAAGCAGAAATGTAAGCAACCTCCACTCCCCAACACAACCCAAATGACACATAGCCCACATACTCAGTGTGCCACTCAACTACAGCCCATAAGGCATAACGTACCCAACACTTTAGTCATAGGTGACTCTATTGTTCCAGTCACCAGGCTAAACAAGGAAAAAGTTACTGTCAGCTGCCTGTCAGGTGCCAGGATCCGCCACATAATGCACGCACTCAGGTCACTCCACAACAAGTACAAATATGACTCTGTCATTGTCCATGTTGGTGTGAATGACCTGAGACGTACCTCCCTGGACTACATGAAAAGAGACATGGAGGAGCTCTCTGATCATGTAGCCCAGGCCGGTATGACCCTAGCCCTGAGTAGCATCCTGCCATCACCCAGAATGACACCACAGTACAAGGACAAAATGATTGACTTTAACAATTGGCTAAGCTTCTGGTGTCATTCTAAAGGAATCCAGTATCTGTCTGCCTGGGATGACATGATCGACAGACCACGCTGCTTTGCCAGAGATGGCCTGCACCTGTTGCCCTTGAGATTCTGGATACTGGCAAAGGCTCTTGCCACCCCTATAGTGCCTTTTTTAGGTAAGGTTCAAATGACAAATTCACCATCGTAACAGGTACAAGCAAGCAAAATCTGAGGGTAATGCTACTCAATGCTAGAAGTCTAAACCTCAAAATGCACTCACTCGAGGCACTCCTTAAAATGGAGAACATTGACATCTGTGCAGTGACAGAGACCTGGTTCAAAGCTCCAGAGAGCACCTCTGCATTACCAGGCTATAATTCATACCACACCTTTTGGCCACCAAACCCAGACTGAAACACTAAAGGTGGAGGCGTGTCCATATTCATTAAGGATATCCACACCTCCAAGCTAGTTGCTCAGCATAATGCATCCGAGATTACCCAAGTTCAACTAACTCTAGGCAAAACTGCAATCCAGACTGTAGCTTGCTACAGACCCCCCACCATGCACCAGGATTCCCACTCCTCTTTTCTTGATACACTGGAAAATATTAAGGTACAACCCAACACACTAATAATGGGTGATTTCAACTACCCTACCATTAACTGGGAAAACTACTCATGTACTAACTCATTTGCTCATCGGTTTCTGGAAATCATCAATTCCAACGCCTTTGATCAACTTATCCACACCCCTACCAGAGGCAGCAATATCCTAGACCTGGTCATCACCAACATGGGTGACCGGTGTTCCACACCAGAGGTCAGCTCCTCGTTGGTCAGATCCAACCACAAGCTAATCACCCTAGACATCCACATCCCGCTCCCACCCCCCCATTAGGAAAACAACCGTAAAAAAATTCTCCAAAGCCAACTTCATGCTTCTTAAGACAGAAGTGGCAAACTTCACAACACTCATGCAGATGGACAACAGAGGTACGACTGCTGAATCCTACACAAATGCACTTTATAAGCACTTACACGAGTGCATGGATCGTGCTATCCCTAACAGAACCAAGATGCTATCCTCCAAAAAAAGGAAGTCAATCTGGGTGGTCTTCTGCCATAAACAAACTCTACAACAGAAGAAAGAAACTGTTGCAAAAAAGAGTAAAATCCCACGATTGGAGGAACTCCCTGGTCAGCCTCAGTAAGAAGATGAGATCCCTCATAAAATCCTCCAAAGCTAGTTATGAAAACAAAATAGCCACTGATTCTAAAGACAACCACAAAGCATTCTATAGCTATGTCAAAAATCTCAATGGCAACACTCAGATCTGCTCTGAGTTACAGCATAATGACACTAAATATACAGAACCAACTGATATTGCCAACATCCTGGCAGATAGGTTTAGTGCTAACTTTACACCCCTCTCACCCCCTAAAGGGCCCATCTTTATACCAGAAGAATGCAAAGTTCCTGTAATCACGGCTGCACAGGTAAAAACCTCACTCTCCAAAACCAAGAACACAGCATCCATGGGACCTGACAACATCCCAGGCTGCCTTCTACATGAACTACAGAATGAACTGGCACCCCACCTAAGTACCATGTTCAGTCATAGCCTCACCTCAGGCTTTGTGCCCATTGAATGGCGCACTACGACAGTTATCCCACTCCACAAAGGGGAGGCACAACAGTCCCCGGGAACAACCGCCCCATTAGCCTGATGAGCCTCGTCGGCAAGGCCATGGAACGTATCATTATGGAACTCATAAACAAAGACATTGGAGATCTCCAAACTTTGGACCCCACACAGTTTGGGTTTGCAAAAGGCAGATCATATCTCCTAAACCTGATAGACTTCTTTGAAGTAGTCACCAAAGCCATAGATGAGGGTAAGGTGGTTCACACAGCCTATCTAGATCTCGCCAAGGCGTTCGATACCATCCCCTACTCTGGAATTATAAATAAACTCACTAAACTAGGTATAAATCCCTATGTCACAAGATGGGTTACCAAATGGCTTACTGACAGAACCCACACTGTGAAAGTAGCAGACTCCAAATTAGACTTCAGACCAGTGACAAGTGGAGTACCACAGGGTTCAGTCCTGGGTCCTCTCCTGTTTGGCATCTACCTCTTTGAAGTACAGGCTAACACAGAAGGTCTTTGGCTAACTAAGTTCGCAGATAACTGCAAACTAGGAGCCATAATCAAAACTCCTAATGATGTGGACATTCTATAAAAGGGCCTCACTAAGACAGATGCCTGGTGTCAAAGACATGGTCTCAAGCTCAATGCCAAAAAGTGCATTGTCATCCCCTTTGGTAAAAACTCTGTACCCATGAAATGCCACATAGGCGGTAGTCTACTTAACACCAAAAGTGTGATAAGAGACCTTGGGACACAGGTGGACAGTAGCCTCTCCTTTGATAATTACATCGCCACAATGGTCATGAAATCCTTCTACGTGGCACACCTCATCACAAAAGGTTTCTCATCCAGAAAAAAAAGGTAATTGTTCCCCTCTACTCATCACTCATTAGACCCATTATAGAGTACAACGCCCCTTTTAGTATGTACCTCACAAGACATCTACAACAACTGGAAAGGCCGCAAAAATACCTCACAAAGAGGATTACTGGCCTCAAACAGATGCCTTACGCAGACCGTCTCAAAAAACTCCAGCTTTAGTCCATCGCATATCGTCTACTCAGAGGCGATCTCTGCCTAACATACAAAGCTATGTCAAACCCAGAGCTGTTGGACATGCTCCACTTAAAGAAATCCCAATCCCTCCGAGCTACATGCTCTAGGGACCTAAACCTTGTCACCACAGTAAACAGAACATGCTGGAGGAATAGATTCCTTTTCCAGAGACTTCCCATACTCTGTAACAGACTACCTATCTATGTCAAACAGAGCTCCTCATTAGCACTCTTCAAGAAAAATCTTGATGATTGGATGGGTAATAGGAAATTCACCCCGGGGATCACTTCTGTGGTTCTGCTTGACAGTGGCACAGGAAAATCATTTTCTTGGGTGGCGAATGCCAGGGTACCTTTTTGGCTAGGCTTGTATAGGCCCTAGGGCCAATAGCCTAGTACCTACCGATGAACCTATGAACCTATGAGTCCTGCCTTCACTCTCATCTTTCCATTCTGTACCCACCAACAGTCCAAGACAGAATTGTCATATTCAACATGTATTACTGGATTAATTTTTCTTTATGGACGTGTATGTTAGTATCATAAATAACCCTGCAGACACCAGCCATAAGCTACTGAACTGCAGCATTGCCCCATTTAACAATTTTCCCCTACGAAGAACAAAATGCTTAACATTTCTACATCTGTCTCCTAAAATAGAACCTCTGTTAATCCAAATAAAAAACATACACCTGTGGCTTATGTTATCAGGGAATGCCAGAACTCTCTGGCACAAACAGATCCCCCCTAAAGGACATCCCTTATCCGTCTAGTCATCATTCTGGCATGTTAGTTTTCAGACATCTGTCCATACTGATACCACATACTAAGACACCGCTTCCACACCTTCATAGCATCACCTACACTATTCAAAAAGTGATTTGTGGCTACAATCCACAGTTGTGATTTCACCATTCAAGGCCAGTTCAGAGGTCCCACCAAAAATGTTTCTTTTAAGAAAGCTGGGAGCATAGGTCAACTACTTTCTACAAAGAATATACCTAAGCACTCCATTATATTTAATTAAATGTAATTAAAGTTTTTAGCTTAACATGTAGCACACTCACCTTTGCTGCAGAAGGCTGTGTGATCTATTCCTACACCTGATAGTTGCATTAACTTTCCAGTGCTGCAACTGTAGTACAACATTAGGGGTGCTGCTCTCCTGAGTGCGCTGTTCTTCTGATATGATTTTAAACAGAGGTCCTATCTGAATGAATCAGTGGTAGCTCAGATGGATATAAAGATCCCATTACATTTATTGAAAAGACGAGGGGAAATTTCCTGGTGCACTGGCCAACTGTCTCTTCGTCAATAGGAATACTACCTTGGATCTCCTCAGAAAAGCGGCCATTAGTCAAGTGGGATTAACCCAGGCAACAAAGTACAAATAAATAAATAAAATGCGTTTATCTGTTTGTTAAATGGGCAGGGTGACTGGTCATTCATAGATATTTTTAAGCTACAACTGGGGAAAAAGGCAGGAAGCAACCACAGTCCCCAAAGGAAACCCACACAGACATAGAGAAGAAATACAGACTCAACACAGGCAAAAAACAGATGTCTGTACTGAAACATGAACATGAAGCTGTAAGACAAAAGTAATGACCTCTAGGTCATACATATAATATAGAATCTTGATTTCTCTGACTTAGAATCACTGCACTATAATTCACAGCCACTACAGCCTGTGCTAAATTAGGATCTGATTAGTTTGCACTTTAACATCCCGTGATTCAGTCCTGTAGTAGGGATCAGGTGCTAAAGTGGGCACAAACAAGGAGCTGAGTAAGGGTTGGGTCAAGGCAGTATCCTAGTAGGTTGCACTCATTACTGTCATAGGGAAGTATCCAACTGAAAGGATAGTTTTCCTCCATAGTGGGATTCCCATCCTTTCAATGGGGAGGGGACATCTCTGCTTTCATCCATTCTACGGCCTCCCAGAATTCAGAATTAACCCCATCCCTTTGTCACAAACCTTACTCGAGCTAGTTTATATCTGTTAAAAGAGTAGACTAGAATACACAATTTTATCACTTACTCAAGGTCCTAGTCTCCATTCCGGGTGTGCCTGCATACGTGCAACAGAAGTAATACAATACAGGTCGCTAAATATATGAGAACTAGACAGGACTCCATTAATAATAGAAAGGAGTTTATCAACACAACTCCGTTTTCCTGCACACAGTCCTAGGATGTTGGCATTGCTTGAGGAAGGTGTACAAAGGTTGGGCAGAGAGGGCAGGAATGAAAAAAAAAGAAGAAAACAGGCATTCTTCTGCAGTACCTTGTCTTACACCTACCTATCTGTTTTTCACTAATATCTGGTAAAGGTAACCATATCTCAAAAACATGCATAGGTCTGATTAAAAGAAGCAAGAGAGGACATAGGCATTTACATCCCCAAAAGACATGCTCAAATGTATGAATATATTGCAAGACAAATCTAGAAACTTCTTCCAGAAATACTGCAGAAAACTCCATATAAATCTGACTAGGAACTAATTTTTTTTTTTTAATTATGCAGGTAAGAATTCACTTAGCTTCCTCTTAGTGACTGCAGCATCTTCAGCGGGCATTCTGTTTTTGTGTCAATGGCTGTAACATGGTACAATAGTGAACCCTGAATGTCTTGGGAGCTGCATTCTAATCTAGACACTCTGATGTACAAATTGCACTCTTCGTTTTAACAGAAAGGTATAAATGACATCAGTAATGCTCTGGCTTATGTCCATCCCAAGTTACTGGCTGGAGTTGTTGGATGGCAGTTGGAGTGTTCTGTTTGTTCAGAAAGATAATTAGCTGTATATAACAAGCCAGGGTGCTTTACTGTGTACCAGTATCATCCCCTCCTGTTTCTTTTTGTATCTAAGGAGAAGAGTTCTAGCCCTTTTAGTCTAACAAGCAAGTGAATTACTGTGGCAGTAAGAAAATGTGACTGAGAGATAGCTATGGCTGCAATGAGAAAGACCTCATTATTGTCTCATTAGCATGACATTGAATTACACTTTAGGAAACACTGGCAGTTCATGCAACACTTTGGCAAAGGCACCTCCCTCCTAAACTCATTCACACAAACAATCAGACACCCATGCACACACACACATATGTGCATGCGTGTGCGTACAGACACACACACATATATACACACACACACACACACACACACACACATACACACACTCATACACCCATACACCCACACACCCACACACCCACACACACACAAGCGCGCGCACACGCACACATGCACACACGCACACACACACACACACACACACACACACACACACACACACACACACACACAAACATTCATCATCAAAAAAGTTCCCCAACAGCCAATCACTATCACGCAAATAATCACATTTTCAAGCATTATGTTTACAAAGAGCTCTGTGTAAAGCTGTTATAGAGAATATTTACTCCTAATGGGAAGAGGACAAACAAGTTGGCCCTGTCCCTACCACCTGATTCTCACCAGGGATTCGAGTCTTCCAGGTATAAAAAAATAGGCCGTAGGGCTCTGACCCTGCCCAGGAGTGCCCAGCTCCTGCAGGTCAGGAACAAATGGGCCAATTGGACATTGTTAGTAGAGCCATTTAGCAAAAGTATTTGAGGAAGCAAAAAAAAAAAACAGCTATATATATATATATATATATATATATATATATATATATATATATGAATAAGACATAGCATATGGGCTATGCTGTACATTAGGAAAAAAAAAAGAGTGCATCCACAAAACAAAAAGCATCCCAGTGCACAAGACATAATTAAAACAGTTTACATGCCTGGTTTAAGATGTATATCTCAATGAACGTTGACATTTTTAGAAGTAGAATATATTGGGAACAAGGTATGCTTTTCATAATAAGATGTATGCAAAGGAAAAAGGTATGCCTCTGAGGATAAAGTGGGGTATACACCTCGAAGCATGATGGAGTCAGTCAAGGAGAAGAATATATATTTGAGATTAAGATATACTTCTAAGAAGAATATCCTTGGGCATATGCTGTACTCTTAGAAGAGAAACCCCTGAAACTGGAAAGCCACTTAGAAATGTGGTCTTTCTTTGAAGCAGTTAGATATATCTGATATGCATTGTCACGGAACAGTTCATATAAAAAGATTATGAAAAACCTTAATCAGGAATTCACTGTAGTAGGTTCTAACCTTTACATGCGGTTAAATCATTGTGTTACTCCTCAAGTCACAGTTGTTGCTTGTCTGCATCATTTTCTATATACAGGGTGTGTCAGACGGTGCTTAAAATATAAAAGGAAAACAAAATCCCTGACCTCACCTTCTACTTGGATTAGCTCATCAGCTGAAATCACTCTCTCTTGAGACAGTGCATATGTAGGGGGAGGGGAGAGCAGACAGCTGAAACCATCTGTGGTTACTGTACTTCCTGGACTAGCAGTCAGAGACAAGAACAACAGAAAGCGTCAGACAGACAATCTAAGCTGAATGTATATGCTGGAGATGCTTTTAGAGGTGCACTTTTCCATAATGCATGCAATTGTATACCGGTGCAGATGTGCCCTGGTACGCATAACTGAAACCTATCACCACCTTAACTGCTACAACTAAACCTGTCAAAGAAAAGCAGATTGTTGATACACTGATTACTGAGTTAAAATGGTTAAGACAAAACGTTCAGTACCTTCTACCTGATTGATAACTTGTTATAAATAAAAATAGCATCTGCTTTTGTATTACAGAAGTCTGTCTTCAGGACTTACACTGCTAGATTCACACACACACATGCACGTTTTAATACTAGCTGTAGTCTTTAGGCCTGGGTTTTTCAAGTTACCCTGCGGCATCATTCAGTAACCAACCTGTGAAACACTTTATGTGTCATTATGGTCAGACACAAGTAGATCAGTCAGCATCATGAAAACAGCATACTGAAGGGACCAGTTTACTGTTAAGTAGGAACTCGAATTAATTCCAGGCCTTCATATCGAGGTACAATAATGATTAAATAAGTACATTTCTGCCAAACTCATATCTCAGCAATCAAGTAAAAATGAACATGGGCAAAGGCCTGCTCACATCAGAGACACATTTTAAAATACTGACATTATTAATTTACTAGGTTGTTAAAAAAAGGCTTGAATTAGAATGTATTTACTGAAAACTGAAGAACTATTTCCTGTACTAACGTGATTTTTTTTTTCCTCAGAGATAGAATAGTATTCTGAAGAAATGGAGAACTCTGAATATTGGGAACAACTGTCTGGCACCATGGAGCACAGGGATAGAGCACTCACTTCAACCCAGGCAACCAGGGATTGATCTGCAGCACAAGGACTAGGGACCCGGACCATTAAGGCCATTGGGGAAGCAGTGAAGGGGCATGGTCCATACCCATAGAGGGGTGTAAGAGGGATGTGTGTGTACTGGGGGCACACTGGGATGGTAAAGACCAGGGAAGTCACCTCCCATGCTTCAAGTTTGGTGGGTGGAAATATTTCCTGGCAATGTCTCTGGTGGAATTCATTGCACACCCCTTGTAAGTGCACTGCATCTGTAAGGACGTAGGGCAAGAATAAAAAAAAGAAAAAAAAAAAGAAAGAAAGAAAAAACTCAAATGACTCCTAATGGCTGCCTACATTATGGCCCTTTTGGCCAACAGTCCACCATAGGTATGACAGAATGAGTAGGTGACTTAGCTGAGAGGGGGCTGATGACTGGTTGATAATGGGAGCAAAACATGCCAAAAAAGACATAAGAAATAAGTCATAAGTCTGACCAGCATCATATACAAAATCATGGAAAGACTTATCATGGTATTAATCAAACAGGACATAGAGAACCTTAAAATACTAGATCTGTCTCAGTTTGGATTTGTCAAGGGCAAGTCATGCTTACTCAGCCTCGTGGATTTTTTTGAAAAGGTCACCAAATCAATGGATGAAGACAAAATGGTATACTCTGCATACATCAACCTGGGCAAAGTTTTTTACACAATTCCCACTCAAGCATAGGAGAAAAGCAAAATATACTGGGAATAATATCCCACTAGAGATCACTGATCAACTTCTTTGAGGCAGTCACCAAAGCCGTAGATGAGGGTAAGATGGTTCACACAGCCTATCTTGACCTCGCCAAGGCTTTCGACACCATCCCCCATTCTGGAATTATAGCTAACCTCACTGAACTAGGTATAAATCCCTACGTCACAAGATGGGTTGCCAACTGGCTCACTGACAGAACCCACACTGTAAAAGTTGCAGACTCCAAATCTGACCTCAAAGCAGTGCCAAGCGGAGTACCACAGGGTTCCGTCCTGGGACCTCCCCTGTTTGGTATCTACTTCTCTGAAGTACATGCTAACACAGAAGGCCTCTGGCTAATGAAGTTCACAGATGACTGCAAACTAGGAGCCATAGTCAAGTCCCCAAATGATGTGGACATCCTACAGAAGGGCCTCGCTGAGACAGTTGCCTGGTGTCAGAGCCATGGCCTCAAGTGCAATGCCAAAAAGTGCAATGTCATCCCCTTTGGTTAAAAACTCTGTACCCATGAACTACCACATAGGCAGCAATCTACTTAACACCGAATGTGTGATAAGAGACCTTGGGACTCAGGTGGACAGTAGTCTCTCCTTTGATAGTCACATCGCCACAGTAGTCAGGAAGTCCTTCTACATGACACACCTCATCATAAAAGGGTTCTCATCCAGGAAAAAAGAGGTCATTGTTCCACTCTACTCGACACTCATTAGACCCATTATAGAGTACAATGCCCCTTTTGGAATGTACCTCACAAGATATCTGCAGCAGCTGGAAAGGCCACAGAAGTACCTCACAAAGAGGATTACTGGCTTCAAACAAATGCCCTACACTGACCGCCTCAAAAAACTCCAGCTTTACTCCGTAGCATATCACCTACTCCGAGGTGATCTCTGCCTAACATATAAAGCTATGTCAAACCCAGAGCTGTTGGACATGCTACACCTAAAGAAATCCCAACCCCTCCGAGCTACACGCTCTAGGGATCTAAACCTTGTCACCACAATAGACAGGACATGCTGGAGGGAAAGATTCCTGTCCCAGATACTTCCCATACTCTGGAACAGGCTACCCATCTATGTCAAGCAAAGTTCTTCATTAGCACTCTTCAAGAAAAATTTTGATGAGTGGATGGGAAATAGGAAATACACCCCAGGGATCACTTCTGTGTCTCTGCTTAACAGTAGCACAGGAAAATAACTTTCTTGGGTGGCATAAGCCAGGGAACCTTGCTGGCTTGGCTTACATAGGCCCTTGGGCTGATAGCCTAGTACCTACCTATGAATCTATGAATAAACCCATATGTCACCTGCTGGATTGCCAACTGGCTCATAGATAAGATACACATAATCCAAATAGAGGGAGTTAACTACACAAAGAGACCAGTCACCAGTGAAGTTCCCCATGGTACTGTACTGAGACCACTCCTGTTTGGCATCTACTTTTCTGAAGTAAAAGCCAATACCAAAGGGCCCTGGATGACTAAGTTTGCAGATGACTGCAAGCTAAGAGCAGTCACTGAATTCCCAAATGACTTATCCATCCTTCAGGAGAGTTTGTCTCAAATAACTAACTGGTGTCAAAATCACGATCTGCCAAAAATGCATTATTGTAACCTTTGGGAAGCCATCTACCACAGAGTACAACCACATTGATAATACACCCCCAAGAGTTGACCCACCTGTTCAGGATTTGGGAACATATGTGGACAAGGACCACATTTTTGACCAACATGTGTCTATTTTTGTAAGAAATGCCTTCTATATTGCACAGTTTATAAACAAAAGGATTTTGTCTAGATCTAGAGTGTCATTGTCCCCATTTACTTAGCCTTCATTAGACCAGTCATTGAAAATAATGCCCCCTTTGGCATGTATCTAACCAGACACATACAACAACTGCAACACCCACAGACATACTTTAACTAAAAGGCTACAAGGCCTAAACAACATAACCAAAACAAAACCATCAACATAATTGGATGCTACTTCCCACCTGGCCAAAACATCCCTCCACTAGAAAACCTCCTCAACTGGTCTACCCACCATCTCCCCCAAGAAACTATCATCTTAGGTGATTTCAATATTGACTGGCAATCCTGTTCTGGCAACAATCCAACCCATCATGTACACCTTCATGGCTTCACCCAACTAGTCCAGTCACCAACAAGGATAAATAAAAACTCCAGCAAGCACACTACCCTGGATTGGATACTAGTCAGTAAGAGCCCCCAGTCATATATAACAGGCTGCTTATCAGATAACCTCATTGATCACTCCCCAACATTCCTACTCAAAAAATACCTATACCAAGCTAAACCTGTCATCTATCGTCAAATACGTAAAAAATAAACTTTAACCCACTCACATTCATCTCATCCCTCAAAGAATGTAACTGGCATGCTCTAAAGTACCTCAGTCTAGATGACGCAGTTGAATTTTTTAATACTACCTTCCTGAACATCCTTAATTACCATGCCCCCATAAGATTTTCCAGAACCAAAGCACAACCCTCCCCATAGCTACAGAAAACCACTAAGTCAGAAATGAAAAACAGGGATAAAGCCTGGGAGCACTGGCGCAAAACCAAAACCCCCTCAGCTAGGCAGAAATTCCTAGAACTACGCAATAGAGTCAAAAAGCTAATAAAACAGGACAAATTCCAATACTACCAGTCTGCCCTAGACTCCTCACAACACAGCCCCAAACAATTCTGGTCCTCCATAAACTCCATCCTCCACCCAGGTAAAGTCAGTACCCCTCCTCCTAACATCCCTCGCTCCTCAGAAAATATTGCTACCTCATTCAACACACACTTCACCCAAACCATACTATCACTAGTTAAACAACACAACCCCCCTCCCCTCCAAACCACACCTTCAACTAGTAATCTCCCCACTGCCTTCTCTTTTTCTCCTGTACCTACCTCCAACATAAAAAAAACTCTTAACTAAACTTAAACCCACCAAATTAGCAGCAGACAACCTCCAAAGTGAATACCTACAAATCGCAGCTGATGCTCTTGCCTACCCAGTATCCATCTTGATTAACCGATCTCTGTCAGAAAGTTACGTTCCCACACTGTGGAAAGTCTCACATATAATTCCCCTCCACAAAGGCGGACCCTCTGTAGAACTAACCAATTACCGCCCCATAGCTATTCTCTCTCCACTCTCCAAAATACTAGAGAGATGCATACACTCTCAGGTCTCAGACTACCTCCTTACTAACAACCTCCTTTCCAGTACTCAGCATGGTTTCCGACCAAACCATAGCACCACCACTGCCTTACTCTCCTTTACTAACACTATCCTTCAGCGTAAAAACAATGGCTATCTCTCCTCTGCTACTTTCCTAGACCTATCTAAAGCATTTGACATGGTCCCACACAAACAACTTATCTCTGTCCTCAATAACCTATCCTTCTCACAATCAGTCACCAACTGGTTTCAGAGTTACCTGTCTGACCACCAGCAATCCATTGTATGGCAGAATGACATATCTCCCCAACTACCTGTCTCCATAGGGGTTCCCCAAGGATCCATCCTTGGACCCCTACTCTTCTCTGTTTACACCAATAATCTAGCCTCTGCCACCAAACATGGCACACTCATCCAATACGCAGATGACTCGACCATCATCTGCTCAGCCCAGTCCCTACCCAAACTGCAAAAATTCACACAGGAAGCCTTTTCCTCTGTTGAAACATGGTTATCCGATGCCCAATTAATACTCAACCCAAACAAAACTAAACTACTCATCTTCCAACCCACCAAACATACTCAAAACAACTCTCACTTTAACATCACGGCAAAAGACAACACCACTATATACCCAACTGAACACACCAAATTGCTAGAAGTGGAAAGAGGCAATAAACTAAAATTTGACATTCACATATCCATGACCATAAAAAAAGTCCACAAAAAACTAGGAGCATTATACAGAAATAAACAATTTCTCACCAAAGCAGCAAAGATTTCAATAGCAAATTCCCACCTTATCTCCACCCTACTTTATGCCTCTCCAATATATACCAACCTAAGGCAATGTGATCTAAACAAGCTAGAGACCTGCTACAACAAAATCGCCAAATTCGCCACAGGGGCATCCTACCGTAGTCACCACTGTCTCTCACTTGCTGAACTGGGTTGGCTTGAACTCCCTCACCTCCTTCAGTGGTATCAACTCTCACTCGCCCACAAACTAGTAAACCATCCACTAAATGTCCCATCCCTCCAGAATCTACTCCAACCCTATCGCACCACCAGACCACTAAGATCCAGCAACAAAAATTACTTGCAGTTCACTAAAGCCAATAACTCTGCTGGTGAAGCACTATTCTCTTGCGCCATAGCCAAATTATGGAACTCACTCCCACCCACAATTACCTCCGTACCATCATGCACCCACTTCAAAACTTTACTAAAAGCGCACCTAAAAACATGCTGGCTATGCCCTTGCAACTCCCACTCAAATATCATCCACCCCATCAAACTACTACCTTTCTTTCCACTCCACTAACTACCTTGATTATAGCAAGCTCAGATGCTCATAAGCCTAGTACTTATTATACAGCAGGAACTTCTCATTGTTACATTTGTTAATGCCTGTTATGTACTTCACAGATAAAGATTCTAGTTGTCTACTGATGTACTATGTTCTTCATCTGTAAATATGTTGTAAGTAATTTCTGTGTTAAATTGTTAATCGCTATGTAATCCAATGTAACTACTGTCTGTTTATTTTACTGTGGAGCTTTTCTCCCCAGGCCTCCGCTGAAAATGGACCCACGTCCAGTCGGACACTCCCAGTCAACAAATTTAAATAAATAAATAAATAAATAAAATAAATAAAATGTCCAATATGGACCAGTTGAAAGTCCTGTCACTATACTCGGTATCCTACATACTGCTAAGAGGTGACCTGTGTCTGGCATGTAAGGGATTCTCCAACCCATTACTGATTGATTTATTGCACATCAGTAAGTGACATGGGATCATAAATACTTAGTTTAGGGATCTAAACCACTTCTACAACATCAACATCAACAGAACGGTTTGGGGGGACAGGTATATCTCACAGAGGATAATTCTGCTGTGGAACAGACTCTCCATCCACATAAAACAAAGGTCACCCCTGTCCATTTTCAAGTACAGCTTAGATTCATGGATGGGACACAGAAACTTTACCACAGGACTGACCCCTGTAATACTAATGGACAGATGCAGCTCCTAAATGTTTACCTCATACATGGGTCCCATAACAATTATCTATGGTATGATCTCAATTATTCTCATTAGGGTAATGTATAGTTATTATCCGTGGGATGGGTAAGGCCAGTCTGTAACCAAACTGGACAGGTTATTTTGAGCACAAAAAGGGAAACTGGCGAGGCTTAAAATGGCTTGCAAGGACAGCTAGCCTAGTACTTACCTATGCACCTATGAACAATTGAAAGTTTTGGACAATGATCTGCAAAGAATAGGGAACAAACTCGGTGCTTGTCTGAAAGTGCAGTGACATTATGCAATAATAAGTGTTTACCCAATAACCTCTTTAGAGCAACTGCGTTCAAAGCCATGTCATATGTCATATCATATCATGTCATGTCATTTTTTTTGCTTCATGCCCTGTTTTACCACAAATAAAACATTTTCATTAGTCACATTCATGAATCAAGTGATCATTTTTTTCCATGACAAAGCATGTTTTTCGCTTCCTCTATATTTTACAAATCCTCTGTTACTATTTACATAAATCACAATAGGTATAAGCACAACATTATCTCTTTTCATTTTCAAAATAACCTCACATTCCCATCCCCCAGCCCATAAACCTCTTTCATCATATATTTTGTGTCCATAATATCTTTGCATATAGTCCTTAAATATTTTTTCAATTCCTTTTTTTTCAACTTCCATTCTAAATTACATCATAACTCGTTTTTTTTTTCTCTTTGAAACACCTGTACTGCATAGTCAATCCAAGGATTTGCCAATCAGATGTAATGTCTGCACATTGTGTATATTGATATCTGCCTGTATTCTTTGTCTATATTTTTCTAAACATGTCTGCCTGAGTTTATCACTCAGTGATATATGTACTGTCTCTTTTTTGGTATGTGGAGCTTTTCACCCCGGGCCTCCACTGAAAATGGACATATATCCAGAAGGACTATCCCGGTCAGCAAATGTAAAATAATAAATAATAAAATAAAGCCCTGCAGACATTTCTTATTAGAAAGGAAGCCTGGGGTCAAGCAGCTCAGTATAGTGAAAAAAGATGCTGCTGCCTTTGTAATACATGGGACACTTGCCTTGGTCTGGGCTTCTGCTGAAGGACACAGACTTGGTCAGTCTTAGCAAAACGTATTCAGTGTCTTTAAGAGGCAGACCACAAGACTGAGCCCTTCATGTCAATTATTTTGAAAATAGCAGCAAAGCAATATCCAGAGGCTTTTGTGCCAGTAAAGTTCTTTTCTGGAGCTATATTCCCAAAATCCATTACACCTCTGATGACTTTTGTTCTTTGCAAGTGTTTGATTTATGCTTATTGTAGTTGCCCCACAGTAGTGTATATACCGCATTGTTTGCATCTATGCATTGTAGCCCATTTAACGGGTACTGACCCTGCTTAGTTATTATTGCAAATGCAGTGGTACTTCTTACACCCTTACTGGCATTAGCAAGATATTTTATGTACGTTGCATAAAATGAGAAAGAGCTCTATACACAGGCTCTGAGATCATGAAATAGCCCTGATGGCCTCCATCATCAAGGAATGATGGCACAAAGCCCATTTCCACAGGCTCCGACATCATGAAACAGTCCTGATAGCCTCCATCATCAAGGATTGATGTCACAAAGCCCATTTTCACAGGCTCTGACATCATGACACAGCCCTGATGGCCTCCATCATCAAGGAATTATGTCACAAAGCCCATTTCCACAGGCTCTGACACCATGACACAGCCCTGATGGCCTCCATCATCAAGGAATAATGTCACAAAGCCCATTTCCACAGGCTCTGACATCATGAAACAGCCTTGATGGCCCCCATCATCAAGGAGTGATGTCACAAAGCCCATTTCTGATACTGTAATGGTGTCAGGGCTCTTGAAACGTATCATAAATTCATCTGTATTCTGGCAAGCCTTGCCAGTGCATTCTTATGGGTGTGCCCCTTCTGAATTGTCCATTGCTGTTAGGACAGTCCCATGAGAAAAAGATAAACCGATTTACTACATTGCTGACCTCAGCTACTGCATCCTGTGCCTTTTCTTGTTGAAATCATGTCCCCTGTTCTGTCTCCTATACCTTCACATGTATGGACATGTCTCCTTTACCTTCACATGTAAGGACATGTCTCCTATACCTTCACATGCATGAATATGTCTCCTATACCTTCACATGTCTGGACATGTCTCCTATTCCTTCACATGTATGGACATGTCTCCTACACCTTCACATGTCTGGACATGTCTCCTATACCTTCTGATGTATGGACATGTCTCCTATACCCTCGCATGTATGGACATGTCTCCTATACCTTCTGATGTATGGACATGTCTCCTATACCTTTACATGTATGGACATGTCTCCTATACCTTGACATGTATGGACATGTCTCCTATACCTTTGCATGTATGGACATGTCTCCTACACCTTCACATGTCTGGACATGTCTCCTATACCTTCTCATGTATGGACATGTCTCCTATACCTTGACATGTATGGACATGTCTCCTATACCTTCGCATGTATGGACATGTCTCCTATACCTTCACATGTTTGGACATGTTCTCAGCTGGTTTGAGGGTCAGGTTGGTAGCTGCTGTTGGTCAACATCTTCCCTCCAAGCAGGTTATTTTGTATGTTAAATTCTTCTTTCCTAGTCTAGATTATTTTGATTACTGAGACAGATATACCATTGGTATAAGACATTCCATAAATTTTGTCCTGTTCATTAGTAAATTATTTATATGACTTATGATGTAAGAAATTCATGCCCTTGAGGTGTCACTTTCTGGCCTGTTAGTGTCAGTTTCTGTACCCAGGCTCCCCTTTATACTTCTGTAAGGGTAACTTACAGCACTACTGTTAGTATGTGTCCCACAGTAAGGCTCAACTGGTAAATATATAACTGTTACAAGCTAAAGAACTATTGTCCGACCTGCATAAGCAAAGTACAGAATAGGGATGAGAGGGAAAAAGGGAGGAGTAATGAAAAATGTGCATAACTAATCATACAATGTCTACTGTATAAATCTACTTAATAAATTTTGCATGAGTCACTATAATTTCTTTGACTATAATATAGTCCTAAATGCACTGCTTCATTGCACTGTACTCTCTGAATGATACTTTTCAGGACCAGCCTTAGGTTAACTGGCACCTAAGCCACAGGGCATTACAGCACTTCCCCTTCCCACTGCCCCAGTTCACATCACCCAGTGCCCACTCCAATTCTGTCTTTCCCCATACTGGTCTACTCACACCATAAAGATTACTTTTTTCTTCCTTTTCAGACAGTTTGTCTTATTCTTCATTTTTCCTTCCTTCAACACATCTAACCAGGCAAAACTGCACTCTGATAACTCTAGAGGAAAGAACTGCATTGAGCCAAGGGAATGGGGTCGACTAGGCCTCCTGGAAAGCCACAGGGTCAAGACAGAGGACTGAAGTCACTGAACAATGATATACATTTGAGTTTCAGAGTTGGTACCTTTTAGAAAAACAGACTTCCAGTGAACATATCCTGTTATTCTAGCTACTTTCTGAGTTTGGAAGAGGAAGGGATACGTTATCCCTTCAGACAGCTCTACTGCTGCTGTCATTTACTGGTCAGTACTGGCAGATTTGACTATCTAGTGCTAGACCCGACCTTAACAACTTGATCAGGGGGTGCTTAATAATTGTTATGGTCAGGTCTCATGCCTCTTTAGCGCTTAACTGATTTGTCTTTTTCCAAATTACAGAGCTTAATCATCATCCATGCACTTCAAAGGTATTGGGGTTGGGAGGGTGGCCTAATGGTTAAGGTGTTTGCCTTACAAACTCAAGGTACAGGGTATGAGTCTCACAAGGGATGACTAGCTAGGCTTAAAATGGCTCGCAAGGGCAATTAGCCTAGTACTAATCTATGAACCTATGAACCTATGAATCTATGAACCTATTGCTGTTCACCACTAAAAGTCTTAACAAAAATCTCCACTCCCAAAAAGCACTCCTTAACCTGGAAAACATTGATATATGCATTGTTACATAGACTTGGTTCAAAACCAATGACAGCACTCAGTGCAGAGTTTCAATGCCAACCACAAGTTCAGGCCCACCATTTTAGATGAAGGTACTAAAAGCAGCAACAGTGTTTCCATATTCTTAAGAAAAATAAAACAATTAATCTCCAGACTCATTAGACAAGATTATGACCTAGAACTCCTCCATATCTAATGTACTGTTAACAAAACCCCTTATCATAGCATAGCTAACTATAGGACCCTCTCTATGTCCCCTTCAGCCTCTACCTCCTATCTAACCAGTATGAAATCCTTAGGCATTAATCCAAGCACCATTCTTCTAAGAGACTTCATTTATTTGTCCATTAACTGGGAGGCTTATGCATCCTGCAAAGAACAAGGCAGGAAACCACTGGATAAACACTTTATATAAGTAAAGCTTTCGGATACAATCCTTTCTCAATACAAAACAATGCATAGAACCAGCTCTTTATATATAGGTCCAAATATATCACATGACATGCAGCCAAAATCACATGATATGTCATCCAAATCACAAAAACATTTTAAAGAAACATTTTAAAAAAACTTTTTTAAAAAATGTAATACAAAAACTTGAAATACTTTAATAAAACTTTAAAAAATATATATTTTTAGATAAAACTTCAGGCTAAGAGAGATTAGCTCTACTTAATTTAACTAAAATAGGTTTGAGACTGACTTGGCTATTCAAGCCTGGTTTTGAATCACTCATAAGTCTCAAGATCCATTCATATTCTTTAATTTCTAAGTGATTATTTAGGTCCCCTCCCCTAGGTGTAGGTGTAACATGGTCAATAATTCTAAACCTAAAAAAATGCTGCTGACCAAATTCCTCTATATGTTTGAATAGTGCATTCCTGTCATAACATCTCCTAATTTCTGACTTAAGCCTGCGGGTAGTTTTGCCTACATAGAAAGCATTACATGCCTGGCAGGTAGCCAAGTAAACCACATGGGTAGTAATACATGTACCTGCTACACTAAAACTAAATGTCCTACCATTGATAGGATGCACAAACGTATCATTTTCTGTGCTACAAATGTCATCACAACAAGAACAGTTGTGACATTTGTGTGTACCATATTTCACTATAGTAGATACAGGTGTAGTCCTCTCAAAGTCCTTGTAGCACAGTGAACTCTTAAGGGTCCTCATATTCTTATAAGAGAAATTGGGTTTAGGTCCCAATAAACTTCTTAGTTCATCTGATGCCATCAAGATGACCCAATTATCAGATATAATTTTTCTAACAGCGGGTGTCCTTAAATTATATGTAGTTACATATCTAATAGGTGCTACAGATGTTTGTTTGCACCTAGAGTCAATACTAACAACATCCTCATACAAAACTGGTTTAAATAAAGTCCGCCTATCTTCCCTAATCTTAATGACCTGTTCATAAAGTACAGATCTATCATACCCACTAAGCAAGAAATCATTAACCATCTCATTTAATTGTACTTCAAAGCAGTCATCATCGGTATTAAGCCTACTGAGTCTGCAGAATTGAGATTTAACAGTACTTCTAAATATGTGAGGTGCATGCATGCTTGTGGCATAAGTGTATCTACCTGAACAAACTTCTTTCCTAAAGATACTAGTTTGTAGTGTATCTCCAGCAAGATCTAACTTCAAATCCAAAATGTAATAGAAGTTTCAGATACTGTCATCTTAAACTTTAGAAAAGTAGATGCAGAGTTTAGATATTCCAGAAATTTTTCAAGATCCTCATGGCTACCTTTCCAAAGTAGGAGGCAGTCATCTACAAAGCGTTGAAAAAATGTGATATTACTTTTGAATGGGTTCCCATCACCAAACAAATGCGTTCTTTCCCACTGATAGAGTATCAGGTTGGCATAAGTATTGGCTACAGAGGTACCCATAGCCACCCCTGTAAGTTGTAAATATGTGGAGCCATTAAAAAGGAAGATGTTGTTTTTCAATGTAACATCCATAAGGCTGCAGATAATTTCTACTTTGTTGGGATTATCACATGTATGTGTCCACAACAATTCTCTTAAAAGCTCCAGGCCTATATCATTAGGAATAACGGTGAAGAGTGATACAATGTCCAAAGAAACTAAAAGATACTTATTGTTAACTAAGGAAGCTTTTTCTTTATCCATCCATCCCCTTAATTTCTGTAATAAATCAAAGCTATCTTTAATGATAGAATCACATTTAGCCAGGTATGGAAGCAGTTGCCCATGTAGATAAATCGAGATGGGTTCTGTAACCCAACCCGCACCAGAGACAATAGGTCTCATAGGTGGATCTAGCTTAGATTTATGAATTTTGGGGAGACCATAGAGATGTGGTATAACTGGACAAGTAACAGTGAGATAATTAAATAACTCAAGATCTATATCACCACTCAATTGCAAATCATACACAACCATGTTTACATATGCAACACTTTTTTTCACATCCAGACTGGTAATGCATTTAAAAGCTTTAGTGTCTTGTAATAACTTAAACATAGAATCCATATAATCAACTCGGTTCATAAGAACCACAGCACCTCCTTTATCAGCCTGTTTTATAATTATATCTTTACAGGCTTATGCATCCTCAAATATGCATGCCCAGAAATCTCTGAATGCATCAATACAAACTACCTGGAACCAGTTAGGCTACATCTCATCCAAGGGTAACAAAATCCTGGACGTGTTCCTTACCAATATGAGGTAACTTTGCTCCCCACTAATTTTAATTTTCTTCCTAGTCTAAAAGGACTACAAATCAGTAACCTTCACATTAAGACTAAAGCCAGAAGCATCTGCCAGTACCTATATATTTAGATATTCTGCCAAAGCTAATCTAGTAAAATTGAGAAATGACCTGGCTAAATTCAAAATCCCCTTCCATGTTACTAACCATACTGTTCATGCAGAATTCTTTACTGTCAAATTCTGTGTAGACAGCTGTATAAATGAATCTGTACCCTTCAGAATAAACACAGTGCCAAATTTAAAAATAAACTCCTGTGGTGGAACCATAATATAACAGGCTCTATGTTGTGTCTTTTGGCTTTTCCTGGTTAGGGGCCGCCACAGCGGAACTCCGGTCCGCTAATGATAGGCAGTAGATTTTTACGTGCCGAGTTGCTGGCCCTGACGCACAGCCTTCAAAGAAGGTATGCCCATTCACGAATGTCTCCACACAGAAGACGCTCTAGCCGAGAATCTATAACAGGCTCTATAATAACAGAAAAACCTTACTATCCACAAAAATAAACTTTACTCTCATGATGCCAATAAAAGTCTTACCAAACTTAAAAGAAAATATGGTTCCTGATTAAATCAACCAAAGCCAGATATGAGCAACCCAGAAGAAGGATACCAACAAAGCCTTCTTTAGTTATATTAGAAATCTCAGAAACAGTGGTCAGTACAGCACAGAGACAATAGTGAGGGATATCACATACTCAGACCCAGAGGATATAGAAAATATTCTAGCAGACAAATTTAATTCAAACTTCACCCCCTCTCTCTCCTATATTCACAGATTATATACCTGCATCTACAACCCTTCCCCTTAAATCTTTTTGACAACAAGTCCTCAAGGCACTATCCAAGACCAATAACACAACTTCTATGGGACTAGATTACATATAGTACCGGGTAGCTTGAAATATAATTTGTCACATCCTCTGCTGGGGTTATTCAATATCACGCTCTAAACAGATTTTTGTGCCAGATGAATGGAGGACAGCAACAGTCATACACTTACACAAAGGTAGAGCATTAACAGGCCCAGGTAATTATAGACCCATAAACCCGACCCGCCAAATGTGTAAGACTGTGGAAAGGATCACTGTGAAATTAATACTTAAGGGAATAAGTAACCTACAAACTGTCAACCCAAGCCAGTTCGCATTCATCAACAGCAGCTCCTGCCTACCTAACCTGGTTGAATTCTCCAATGCCATCCACACCTTGATTATTAAAGCCATTGCCTCTAAAGCAAAGGAGGTTATAACCCCTCTATATTGGTCACTAATCGGACACATAATTAATATAGCACACCTTTTGGAAGGTACCATACAAAGCACCTGCAGCAATTGGAGACACCTCAGAGGTTTCTAATTTATTTATTTATTTCCAGTTTGATGACCGGGGAGGACCACTGGGCTCAAGGAGCCCATTTGCAGTGGAGGCCCGAGGAGAAAAGCTCCATAAAATACAGTAACAATAAGCAATAAAATATTATTACATATCCATAATACAAAGTAACAATAAGCAAAAAAGTTGTATTACATAGTAAAACTTAGTAGGGTACAATCAGAAAAAGTGGAACATGCATTACATACATACATTTGTACTAGGATTGGGACAAGTTGAACAAATGATTAGTTGCACTGAGGAAGTAGATGATGAGAGAAAGGTTAGAAAAATAACGATTGTTATTCATTTGCATGTAGTTATTCATTTGAACGTATTTATAGACTGACATTTTTAAACACAATTTTGCATAGAGGGGTGAATATAGCTGGAAAGTACATTATTTAAAAAGTATATATTTGAGACAGACAATTAAGAACTAGAAAAGGTGGGGTGTATACATCAACATTCAGGATAAGAAGTGTGGATGATTTAGTTAAATAGCATCAAACAAGATCAAGGGACTCCAGCACGTGCTTTACACAAACTGTCTAAAGTTCCTGTCACTATACTCTGTATCACATAGATTTCTTAGAGTAGACTTATGCCTGGCTTACAGAGCAATGTCAGTCCAAAACCTAATGAATCTGCTGCATAGCCGTAAATCAAATTGCACTATAGCTACCTGTTCCAGGGACCTAAATATGGCCTGCGACCTGAATAGGACATGCTGGATGGACAGATTTGTCTCCTAGCAACTGCTGTGTCTTAGGAATAGGCTACCAATTCACGTGAAACAGAACACCCCTATGACACCATTCAAATGGAACCTGAACGAGTGGATATGGCACTGTAAATTCTTACCAAGGCTAGCACTCACAACCCTCCTGGTCATGGGTAATCATTATTCAATGCAATCCTGAGTATTGACTAGAGTATCTATGGTATTATATTGTGATGAAATGGCTAGGCTTGAGATGCCCCATTTCTGAATAATTATTCTTGGGCACTCCCTTATACCAGCTGTCACCTCTACACAGATGATATTGTTCTCCTCAAAGATAATAAGTACTTCTCCACAAACAAAAGCTTCCTGATACTGTTTAGTACACACCAAAAATAAAACCATTCTCACAGTACTCCAGTCACCAGCCTCACAGGTTCTCCTTTCCACCAAGTATCATGACATACTCTTAATAGGGGAATGGATGAGCCGGAAGGGGACATCAGTGGTATTTTGGAGAAAAAAGAATTATGCTGGCAGCTGAAATTAAACGCATTAAAAAACAGGACTTAACTACTATTGCTCTATTAAGAGAGTGTTGAATTTATACAAACTGCCACACAATCTGTAAAGTTTATTTAGGGAATTTGTAAGGAAATATTTTTAAGTACTAAAAGTTCCAAACATACTAAAAATAATACAAAATGATGTGTAGGATGTGTATAAATATATATATATATATATATATATATATATATATATATGTTTAGTTACTTTAACCTCAGTTCTGATTTGATTAGATTTAGTACACTCTTGCATCACACCAGAGTTTTAAACAGTAGATTCAAAACAAACATTTTTCTACAACTTTGAGTCCAAACATATCACTGTAACACTGTGCGATTTCCTCAAAACCTACATAACACTTAACTGGCTAGGTAGAACCAAAACATCTTGGAAAGAGTTTAAAACCATTGCTACTAAATCTGTTCTTGTGAGCAAACTAGGTACAATAAGTCAAAATAAAATAAAATACTTCTAGAAATATTGGAAAAGCCTTGTAGAAATACTTAGACTCTTATGTTTCTATCATTTATTTCTATCTTCATTTAAAAGTCTCCTTTTCAACTCCATATACCAAATGCCTGAACCCTATCAGTTGAGGACTATGAAGATCCATCCAATTTCCCCAGAGATATAAATAATTTGTGTTTGAGCATACCTTTTTATTATACTTGTTCATCTCATCTCTAATAATTATTTTTTGTTGTTTTGTACGGCATTCTTTACAAATGACAACTGAGTGTATATAATGTATATAGTTTAATAGGTAGGCCTAGAGATATGGTTACATACGTTTTGTGTGAGAATTTAATAAATATATCACTACTTTTACAAAACAAGTGCATACCAAATACTGTTTTATATTAGTGTATGTTTATCTCTAACTGATATCCTAACACTGCAATTCATATGTCTGATACTTTAAATTTCCTGTTTTTGAGTGTATGTAATGTACTTTAGTTGAAAGCCAGTTATCTTTCTATATTTGCTCTGTAGATCGAAAAATATAATAAAAATTATATTGGAAAAAAAAAATAAAGTCATGCAAATAAGAAGGCAAAAAAACCCCACACATTTTTTCAAGCCACTATTACCATAAAGATTTGGTATAATTCCCCCATTTAGCATACTGGTGCATGGTTACTCACACTCGTACACAACTGCACACATTTATACATTTCTGGTTTACTTCATCCACTGTTTTCTGTATTTTTGTGTTGTTTCTCTACCCAAGCTGTAAACATGAAAACTGTCATAACAGGTGTTTTTTTCTCTTAACTGCAAAGCACTGACATTTTTTCTGAGCTGTAAAAAACAGTTTTATGCACACTAATATATATGGACAGATGCTTATTAGATATTATTATACAGATATACATTTATATTTATAGAGTTTTAATTAGATGTTTATTGTTAGATAGGTATGTTTTTTTTCTTGTACCTATCTAGTTACTGTAGCTCTTTTTACTTATCAGCCTAAGAACAGGATTTTAATTCTTCTCGAAGGCTTTATTGCATTAGTTGGCCAAAGCAATTTTAGTTAAAAGTTGTTGTGTCTTTTGGCTTTTCCTGGTTAGGGGTCGCCACAGTGGAACTCCGGTCCGCTAATGATTGGCAGTAGATTTTTACGTGCTGAGTTGCCATCCCTGACGCACAACCTTCAACGAAGGCACGCCCATTCACGTATGTCTCCACACAGAAGACGCTTTAGCTGAGAATTGAACAGGACAACGTCTTACTGTGAGGGGACAACGCTACCGCAGCACCACCACCGCAATCTAATTTTAGTTAAAAGTCAGTCTTTAGTTAAAAGTCTGTCTTTTTATATGTATGTTATGCTTTTCTTAATACTCGATCTTGGAATGTGGGTTGTAAATAGATAGGTAGTGTTCTCCTTAACTAGGATTTAGTTTGAGCTAATCAGTAGTACTGTGTGTGGGTGGGTACTTGCTGTTCTTAAATGCACTTTTACGGCCCTGTTTATAATGTTTGCCTGGAACGGGCTGATTTAAAATGAAACAATACATATCCAGCAGTTTCCACCCCCTACTTCTAAGTGTATAAAAGCTGATATTTTTAACATTGTAAAGTATTTCTGATTTTTTTTTTGTTACTGAGAATCGCTTGTCTGTGATGAATAAAGGTTTATTGCTTTGGAACACTACCTGGGTTTCATGATTTTTGGAAATTATTGTAACTGAGATCATCAATGAAGTTTTAAGACTACTAGTTTTTCTGTTTTTTTATTTTTTTACATTACTGCCTTGTCTTACATGTTAGTACAAACATCATTCTGTGTATCCGCGGTGGTGGTGCTGTGGTAGCATTGTCGCCTGACAGTAAGACGCTATCCGCTTCGATTCTCAGCTAGACCGTCTTCTGCATGTAGACGTACATGAATGGGTGTACCTTTGTTGAAGGTTGTGCGTCAGGGCTGGCAACTCGGCATGTAAAAATCAACTGTCAATCATTAGCAGGCCGGAGTTCCGCTGTGGCGAGCCCTAACCGGGAAAAGCCGAAAGACACACACACACACACACACACACACACACACACACACACACAAACACACACACATACAAACATCATTCTGCGTAAACAGAACTAAAGTTTTAAAGGGAAATGACAGAAGTAGAGTGTTGTTTGAACAGAGTAGGGACAACAGGAGAAGGAGGGAGTGGCTAAGGAGGAGATAGTCTGCAAGTGCGGGGGTAGGTACATCTTTACGTAGTTTCACTTGGGCATTATTGTTCAGTCTAGTTAGACAAGCTGCTAGATGGAGTTTTGTGAGAGAGGCAGTAGAAGGCTTAGCCTTTTGTCTAAGAAATACGAGCATTTCTAGAAGACCTGTATGTGTAAAGTTGTTTGTAATGATGTATAATCTGCAAATTGTATAATTTCCTGAGAGAGCTTGTTCCAAGTGTTGGGAGTAACTTTGTTAAAGCTCTTTTCATTGACTGCAAGATTAAATGGGGGATTAACTAGGGCTATAACACCATACCTCTCAATTGTACAGATTTTGCAGAAGGTCCAGACTTTTTCTTCATATTTTTGGTCTGTATCAAATAAAATTGTAGTTATTTTGCAAATAATTGAGGACTGAAGTCAGAAAAATAAGGAAAGACATCTGAGTTTAAAGACTTCATAACCTTCAGAAAATTTATGTTAATGCACTATCGATTATTCTAACAAATTTTTTAAGTTTGTAAGAGCACTATTTAAAATGTGTCCCTATTTTTGGGTCTTTGTCCTTCCATAATTTATGGCTTTGTCCACATTTCTTGCTCTAAAAGGTAGAGAGGTATGTATAACACTGCTTCCTTGGCTTCTTTGGAAATACTGGTAGCATTTCATTTGCAGTTTAGCTGCCAAGGAAGGAAAATATACTCACAGAGGATCTTGAAAGTCAGATGTATCTAGAGTAATATGAATCTATCTGTAGTGATACACAGTGATGCCTGTTACAATGGACTAGATTAATAAGTCTGTAAATTGCATTTATAGTGGTTTGGATGAGATGGGTGTTCTGGGGAGAGTATAGTATTGATATAGATAGGCCATATTGAAATATTAGAATGAGTGCTATCTTTGATACGGTTGTCCTGGATTCAGTGGTGAAAACATTAGAGATAGGGTAGCTAAGTTTTGCAACTACTTTGTTAATATTCACATTACAAGTTTTGAGAAAGAGGGTGGGATCCAGTGTAAAACCAAGGTGTATGTATATATATATATATATATATATATATATATATATATATATATATATATATATATATATTGTACTGATCCTAAGGTAATGTTACTGAGGGTGATAATTTTTAGAGGGCTTGAATATGTAAGTTTAGTTATTGATACAAAAGTCATGATGGCGGTTTTACTGTCATTAATTGTTAGAAGATTTTATGTTAGCCAAAGTAATAGAATGGTAAAGTCTTCTTGCATAAATTTTGGGGATCTCAAGGTAAGGAGTCCAGTTTTGTGAGAAATTATTTCTTCAGCATAGGGGTTGATGTTTAAGTAGGAGATGACGTATCAATGTCATTATTTTCTAATGAGAAGAGCATTAGACCAAGGACTGAAGCGTGGCGGACTCCTGTCCTAATGTACCCTTCTGGAGAAGTAAGGATTCCTACTCAGACTTCGAATGCTTGATTCTAGAGATAATTGGAAGACAATGTCATGATGCTTGCTTCTCTGAATTGAACTGGCTGTATTATATGGGGGATACCAGTCAGTATGGCATAGTTCTGTATGAACATCATCTTTGCTTTCTCCAGTGGTTCTGAATTGAGCCTTTGTAATATGATTTACTAACTCTTTCAAATGTCCAGATGATGGTAATGAAGACAGTCCCCATGCACTCATCACTTCCCATTGCAGAGATGATTTTTATCTCTGACTGTGTATATGACTGTGTGGGTTTTGGATGCAGTCCAGAAGTTATCTTGTTACAAGGCTGTATTTGTTTAGATTTGATTATTTTATTTATTTATTTTACATTTGTTTGTAATTAATTAATTAATTAATGAATTAATAATTAACTTAATAATTAAGAGTAATTAATATTGTACTGTACCAACATTTTGTAATCGTGTGTTTTTGGAGCTTGTCACCCCAGGCCTCTACTGAAAATAGACATATCCAGTTAAACTAGCCTGGTTAACAAATGTAAAATAAAATAAATAAATAAATAAATTGTTATCCGGGATAGTCCACTGGACAAATGTCTGTTTTCAGTGGAGTCCCAGGGAGAAAAGCTCTGTAATAAGAAAAACATGTAATGTATATTGTAAAAACAAAGGTAGCAGAGAAAAGTTACAAGCAAGTTAAGTACAGACATAATATTTACATTCAAGTTAAAAAACAAACATAATAGCTCACTTGATGAAACAAACAAGTATTATAGCACCACTGGAGTCTCAAGTCTATGAGAAACATCAACACTGTGACAACTACAACATAAAGGTGAATTAAAAGTCTAAACCAGAATCAACATCTATTAATAATATATCATATGTATATGTACAATCTTAGGACCAAGTCCCTTTAATTGTTAAGTAAGAATTCTGATATTAGGTTAGGAGAGGTGAGCATGGTGGAGGAGGGTCTAACCTGGTGTAGTGCAAGAGCATAGCCAGCTACTAATGAGATAGGTGTTTAAAGATTTTTTAAAACTGTGTAAAGGAAGTGATAGTAGTCATTTGACTGGCTAGACCGTTCCAGATTTTGGATACATAATTAGAGAAGATGGAATCGCCTGCATTATTGTTAGTTTTAGTTACAATTAGAGTAGGTTTATTGCTGGAATGAAGAGTCCTCTTATTGCTGTGGAGGTGAAGTAGGTTTTGAAGTGCAGAGGTTTTTTCAGGATGATACAGAATTTTATGGGCCAGGACAAGTTTATTGTAGTGTAAGAGTTGGGGAAGTTCCAACCAGTTGAGCTGCTTCAAGGATAAGCAGTGGTGTGACCTATATGGGGATTCAGAGGCGAATCTAGCAATTTTGTTATAGCTTGAGTTAAGCCTGGCTAGGTCTGCTTTTCTAAGTTTGGATAGAATAGGTGATGCATAGAGGAGGGGTGAGAAGAGGTGGCTGTGGGCTATGGTTGCTTTAGTTGGTTGGGTAAGGAATTGTCTATTTCTATAGAGGGTACCTAGTTTTTTGTAGACCTTCTTGATGGTCTGGGAGATGTGAATATCAAATGTGAGTCTGTTATCAATCTCAACACCAAGAAGTTTGGTATGCTCTGACGGAGAGACAGTAGTATTTTCGCTGGACAAGATATTGAAAGTGGTGGTTGATGAGGAGGACTTAGTAGGTCTAAAGAGCATTAGTTTGGTTTTAGCAATGTTTAGAATAAGCTGGGTATTGGATAGCCATGCTTCTATAGAGAGAAATGATTCTTATGTTAAAGTATGAAGATCATTTAGTGAGGAAGCTGCACAAATCAGTGTAGAATCATCTGCATACTTAATGACAGATGCATTGGGAGTGGAGGAATAGAGCTTGTTGGTATAGAGGGTGAACAGTAGTGGGCCTAATATAGAACCCTGGGGAACACCTAGAGTGACTGGAAGAAGGGGAGAGAGGTCTTGTTTCCACAGAACTGCCTGCTGTCAGCTGGCTTAATAGCTTTGGAACCATGCTATGGAGGATTGAGAAAGAGCTAATTCAGACATTTTTGCAATAAGAATGTTATGTCTAACCATATTAAAGGCCTTTGATAGGTCAAGAAAGGTGGCAGAAACGTATTGACCATTGTTTCTATGAGAGCTTACTTTACTGGTGAAGGCCATGAGGGCAGTGGTGGTACTATGGAAGGGACGAAACCCATGCTGATTGAGAGACGTTTATGTGTATGGAGGTAGTCTAGTAGTTGGAAATGTACACATTTTTCAAGAATTTTTGGTAAAGGTGATAGTATTGCTATTGGTCAGTAGTTATTTCTGCGGAGCTGCCACCTTTATGTAGAGGGATTATATAAGATATTTTCCAAGTTGCGAGGACAATGGCTTCTGAAAGGGGTCTGTTAATTAGAATGACTATAGGGTAGGCCACTGCTTCTGCAGCATTTTCAGGAATTCTCCTGGTAATTTGTTAGCAGCCAGAGCAGGGGGCTTTAGTTTTACGAGGAGCTTTTTTATTCTATCTGTAGAGATAGGTTGGAGTTGGAAGGAGTTATGCTTTGTGTGAGTAAAGGAGGGTTAAAAGGAGGGGGGGTTGTGTTGATTTTTCTGTTGGTTGGCTAGGGTTTGAATTGTATCAGTGAAGTATTTGTTAAATTGAGTAGCAATTCTATCTGAGTCATTTACTAGGGTGGGAGAGGGAGTGCAACTTTTGCCTGGTAGTAGTAGTTTGTTTATGGCTGCCCAAAACTTTGGGGGGTGATGTTGGTGCTTGATTTGAAGGGTGGAGTTGTAATTAATCTTGTTAAGTTTTACTAGCTTTTTGGCCTTATTCCTAAGCTCCTGATATCTTGTTTTTGTATCTGGTTATACAGACATTTTTTTTAAAACATGTGATATAGGGCATAGCACAGAAGTGTAGCAAAAGTAAAGAGGGAGGCAGGGAGTAGTCTTTTTCAGGATAAGAATTTTAAGGGAGGGCTTAAATATACAGGGTGTCTTTCTGGAAGTTACAGTTAATTAACAATATGTATCATAGGTTTAGGTAGCAGTTTGGCACATAGTTTCAGAAAGTAGGTTGCATATTGTTGGGATATGGGTTGTTTTTCTTACCCACCTTCTCCAGGCATTTTCTTGCCTTCTTGACAGTTAACTTTCTAAAGCAGAAGGTAGATGCAAGTGAGGCTGTATTTTGTAAGGCTGTTGTCTGATTTGTAGTCCAGCCAGCTGTGGTATGGGGTATGGGGGCTGTTTGTTCTTGTACCAGAATGCTGATCCTTGTTTTAAAGTCTTTCAGGCCTGCCCAGCTCATTGAGTTACAATATGTGGCCTAATCAGAGTAATTTCCAGAACAACTTAAGGTATGACACATTGGCTGACAGTAATATCCTTAAGCATGTTGATTTGGTTTCTTTGAATCCAAGTTTACATATTTTTTCTGAGTGATAAACAGTTTTCATATAGAGCATGGTTGTTTGTGGCCTGCCACGGTTTCAATAATGTCTCTCTCTCTCTCTCTCTCTCTCTTTCATTTTTGTTGCACTGAAGAAGGCTATAATCTTTTAGCCAAAACCGGTTTGCTTTATTGTATTTATGGGTTTTGCTACATTAAATTACTAAATATTTTTACCTTTCCCATGAGCTGGATATTTTTATGGATTTTATACTCCACTTTCCTCTGAGTATGTCATCCTCACATTATTAAAATATGCTCATAAATATGCACATTCCCTTTTCTTCTAAATATACCCTTTCCTTGTGCTTCATTAATTTTCTTTCCTTTCTTGAGGATATAAGTAATGTACCTCTTGCCACCTATTTTCAGATTTTAGATTATGAGTTCTATTTTTTTGGTTACCCTTTCAGTATTAATAAGTATGTTTTCACTTTGCCTCACTTTTCGGTCTATGCTCGTAGCACAAAATATTATATACTCAATCAGTCTGCATTCATCCTGTAGAAATAAGTGCTTATACCATACAGTAACAGGGCCACAATGAACCTTCAAGTCCTGATTGTTTGTATGAGAATTTCCCAGCTTAAATTCCAAGTACCTGACAGCTTAAGTACCCATACACTCAAAATACATGTACTTACACCTGCCATTTTCTGAGCAAATGCACAATGAATTTCCACAGAACCCTTTTCCTCCACACTGGGGTCTTCACCACCATGTGCTCCTTAATTTTTTATTCTCACTTCAATGTTGCCGCACGTTAGAGAAAGAGTCGGTGGCTATGAAGTGGGAAAACTACAATTATTCCACAATGTGGGGAAGTAAAGAAACAGACCCAAAGTGACATATCCCCAGTTAACAAAATGCAGTAAAACAAAGTCACAGTTAGTTTACCACGGCTACAGAAGATAATGATACGTATCCTGAGGGATATAACACAAATCAGGTGCACCAAAATAGTTCCTCCCTCAGCGAATATGTGCACGTTCTCCTCTTACGCTGGGAAAAATAAACAAACAAACAAACAAATAAACAAATAAACAAATAAATAAAGCAAATCAAATAAATGCAGTCACATACATACATAAATACAGACTGCCAGACATACATAAAAGGATGAAGTTGCATTTCCCCCAATGAGTTAATGATTTCCTTGTACTGAGTCCCATTTTATCTACACCTGCAAATTATTCCGAGTCTGTGTATCCCTGGTCCTCTGAATCTTCTACTATAAGTTCCCATTTTTTTATTTTGTTTTTGGGCTCCAGTGCTACTTATGTAGTGCAACCACTAGCCCATACGTCTGGTTTCCTTCTGGACTGGTGCTGCCCCTGGACAGAAGGAACCCAGAAGTAGTGACCTTACTTTCCAAGGGAC
The DNA here is from genome assembly GCF_019279795.1 of Protopterus annectens. Classification (NCBI taxonomy): domain Eukaryota; kingdom Metazoa; phylum Chordata; order Ceratodontiformes; family Protopteridae; genus Protopterus; species Protopterus annectens. The sequence continues at coordinate 71,707,552 of NC_056743.1, forward strand.
AAACGTAACCTGAGTTAGTGTCAGTGCGGTACACGCCAACCAAAAAAAAAAAAACACAAAGACAGAAATTGTTATAGCTGACATTTACATTTGGAAAACCACTATTCTGGATTACAACCAACACTGAATCAAAAAAAAAAAAAATATTCTTAACTATGCCAACTCCACACTCATACAGCAATGGGAAAAGAATTAAACCTTTAAAGGACTAAGCCTGAAAATTGCACACCAACAGCAGTACATGTAACACACTTTTCAGCATTACGTTTACCGACTCACATACTGGAAGAATAAGATAGTAATGAAGTTACAAATAAGAAACACACACACATAACAACCACACTAAAAGACCCACATGCAATAACAGTACCTTTCAACTGAAGGGAATGTCACACTTTTAGGAGTGATATATACAGTCTCTAACAATATTCCCCCAAACTTCATATTCCTACTTCAGTGGCACACCATTCTATAGACTGCTGGAATTTAGGTATGATAACCCTGCAGGTCTCCTTCTGCTGACCAGGAAAAATAGTGTATTACCTACTATGCTAAAACAGGGGTGCATCCATTCTTTTGTGCTACAACAATCCTCAGGCTGAGCATAGCACCTCCTTCAGTCCCTCTGCGTGTGGATCACATTTCTAGGCCTTCTATCACTGGATGACCTGTGTCAGAATCTGATAAGCTCCCTCCACCAGAAAAGGTGATCCAGAATTAGCCAATCATTTCATTGCCTTGCCAGCCAGCTCCTCTATTGAAATTGTCACTAAATGAACTGGATCACATGGACTGTAAATTAAGTCTTACCACTCTCTCAGTCTCTTTCTCTCTCTCCACTACAAAGATGTCACAGTCCCTCACCTTTCACCAGCACTACAGCCATCATTACAGGAAGAGTAGTGCCCCAGTCCTTATAGATTATGTTTAGCATTACACTTGTCAGGCTCTCACATTTTATAAAATGTCCCTAGGTTGTATGCAGTAAAGCAATTATGTTTATCCAGCAAATACTTTTCTAGAAAAATTATATAAAACGTTTTTTTTTTACTTTTTTTTATAAAATATCATGGTTTATTGCGTTTGCTACTGAAAGTATCAAGCAAGTTAAACAGAAGATGGAGTTTCTGTTTTTGATGGTGTTCAGTGACCCTTTGTTTGCAGCAAAGGCTTGTATTCTTTTTAAGACAGATACAGGAAGACATGGTCTCTTTTTCTTTCTTTCTCCCACCCCCTTCTTTTAATAAATCACAGCTGACAAAGATCTTCCCTTTCCACTTGCTAGGTGGCAGGTAAGACCAAGGCTACTATAGTGAGTAAAAAATGAACATAGGAAAGCAAACTTCAAGCAAGATTTGGAGTATATTTATCCCGTTTCTGCATATTTTCTTATAAACATGCAGGCAGACAAGCAAATCAAAAGCACTACTCTCCTTCCATTTATTCTGAGTCAGAGAGTCAGTGCTGACGTAACCTAACAGTGGACAGTGCCATCTAATGACAGCTCCAAAATAAAGAAAAATGAACTTGAGATAAGATGCGGTACAGCAATACAGAGTGCTGAAAGCTCAGTCATGTTTTCTTATTACCAAGCCAGTAAACAGAGACTGTTTACAAGATTCAAATACATTGAAAAATATAATGCAACAACACACTTCATATTAAGGGAAAAATACAGGGAATGCAGATATCAAAAACATAATGCAGACAGACTTGGGACTGCCATCAGCAGCAATATGATTGTGTTACAACTTAGCCATACAGGATGTAGGCTTAAAATAAATTATTTACGGAGGTAATTTAGGGTCATACTTACATTTTATATACATTATTTAACAGTACAACGGCCTCAAAAGAAAGACAAGAAATGCATTACATGCTATTAAATACCACTACAGAAAATATACAGTTAATATAATGAAAGTAGAAAATGTAGAACAAGGAAGGTGATATATCTGAGTATGCAGGGGAGGGGGTTTCTAAACAGACTGTAAGACAAAAGCATGGAAAGGAGCAAAGAATAAATGTGATTTATCAATTAATAAGTACGAATAAATGTGATTTATCAATTAATAAGTACGAATAAATGTGATTTATCAATTAATAAGTACGAATAAATGTGATTTATCAATTAATAAGTACGAATAAATGTGATTTATCAATTAATAAGTAAGAATAAATGTGATTTATCAATTAATAAGTACGAATAAATGTGATTTATCAATTAATAAGTAAGAATAAATGTGATTTATCAATTAATAAAAAAGAATATGGAAAAACAGAAAAGAAAATTTAGCTAACAAATGTAGAGGGTTATTTGCTGCTGCAGTATTTGATGATGTTGAGGAACATGAGGAAATAAACTACTCAATATGTGTTCTGTCTATATGGGGGGGTCATCATCAGTGAGAAGTGGCAGAAAGCTTCAAAGGAGACTAGTCACTAAGGGTTGGAAAGTCATGGGTGGTTTGGAATGAATAGGCATGGGGCACGTTATGTGACAATGTATTAAAGAAGGAGTGTTCATTCAAAATGTGGAGGGTCACAAATATGGAACATGACATGATCATGAGTTTAGCAGAATTTTTTATTTTTATTACATGTTCAATGACTCCAACAAGGGTACGTGCACCTTTATCCTTTAGAAATTACTACTTTTTGGCCACATTCTTACAGATACTAGAGGGGCACCCCTGTATGTCTACTAAAACATCAGCAGTGACAGGAAAGTTATCTGCTACTTGTAGTGAGAGATGTGGTTCATATGACTGTCACCCTTGTAATATATGTATTGTATAAAAGGACATTAGCAAGAAGAACAAATTAAACTGCTGTGACAAAATAGGATTGCTGCCTTTTCAGATGCTCAAAGTGGAACATGGTGTGTGTGGCCAAACATTAGATCACACAGAGTGCAGCTATACAGCAATAAATCTGGAGGAAATAAGTGGCAGCCCCTGGAAGCCTTCGGATTTCAGATGCCGTGCGGTACTGTTTAAAGCTTTTTTCCTGTCTTTGATCCATGTATGTGATTTTTGGCCTCATCAGTGTCATCATAAACTAATTTCCTGTAAAATATGAATTATAATAATAAAACTAAAAGCTTAGTATGTATTTAAAAATAAGGTCACGTGTCCCTACAAAAAAACAAGGAACAACTCAAGACGCTGATTACTGTTATCCAAGTATAAATTAAATATAATCTGATTGCTTAGCTTTAGTTCAAGCAGCTGATAGGAGCAATACATATTTAGCAACAGATGATTTAAAAGCTGGAAAAGCTAGGTTGAGTTTGGCATAATGGTTATGGTCTTCACCTCATAGACACAATGCATAAGGTTTTATTCTAACATCAGGTTACTAGCTAGGTTTAAAATGGCCCTTCAGGACAGCTCACCAAATAATCTAAAGAGTTTTGTCTGCACTACCACTCCCTGTCTTAGTTATCTACTGACTCACACACACGCACATGCACATACACACACACACACACACACACACACACACACACACACACACACACACACACACACACAGATGTGTCCATGTTTATATACAGTCTCAAACAGATATACAAACACAACAAATGTGGGCATGTGTGCGTGTATGGGTGTGTGTATACATACACACAGTAGTGTAAATGCATATATACTCTCACACATACACAAATGTGCACTAACATACCTATACACAGACACAGATGTGTGTACATATATGTATGTATTTGTGAGTGTGTGTGTGTGTCTGTATATATATATATATATATATATAAATATATATATATATATATATATATATATATATATATACAGACACACACACACATGTACACATAAACATACACAAACTTGCACAGAAGGCATAAACAGCAAAAAGCAATATGGAGAATCACCAGTTCACTTGCAACATGCCAGTGGCACATGGGAACAAACTGTAGCACCACTGAAGACCCACATGGGCACTGGGGTGGCAGGCAAATTCTGCACAAAAGGCACCTCAGCAGAGAGCTGCACTGGAGAACCAAGTAATGAGATTCAACAGCCATAAGCACTGTAAGACAATGATGCCTATTTACAACTGCAGTGCCTTCTAGTTAATCACATTAAAAAACTGGCCTTATAGATGCCATGTTTATCTTAATTAGCTGAGGCAACCAAACAAATCAATCCTGTCTGAGAAGCCTAATCATGAAGATAAATGATAAAATTATTTATGATTAACTGGTATGCTACTAAGTTAACTCTGAAGCATTTTTTATATAAAGTTACATTTGTACTGTGTTCTTTTCTGCTGTTTTCACTGGTTTCAGTGGTTACCTGTAAAATACGTAAATGAAGCTATGTTAAAAAAAAAAACATTGCTTGGATCTTATTTCTGATGGCTGGGAAAGGCCCTCTGTGACGCATCTATCATGTTATGAAAACTGACCTGGAGAGAGGATCAATAAGAACTGAGATGAGGCAGAGGGCTATTAGTATAAAAAAATGAGGTACCAAAGAGCTAAACACAAACTAGATTAAAACACAGAAATAATAAACATCATTAGAGTTGTAATACAAAGTCAAATATGTAATGTATCCAGGTAACAAATACGTAACTGCCCAGAGAACTGGAAGGAAGAGCAGTTGTTGATTTCTTAGTTCATGCTATGCTCATGGAGACTGGAAAAGCCATTTATAGGGTACTTAAGGTACCTATAAAGTCAGCCAGAAGCCATCTCATTCTAGGTTAAAAATTCCAGTCTTCAGATCATTATCGGATAATTACTGAATGCTGGACTCTATTCAAAGCTGTTATCAAATTAGAAGTCCTGACAATTGAGAAATCAATTGCTCTTTGATTTTTTTTACTCTGTTTTTATTTAGAACTTAAAATAATAAAACTCCCTTTACAGTATTTGCCTAGCAACATCAAAGGCATAAGCTATGAAATATTACAGGGAGTCAGGAGAACAGCTTTTATTAATAATAGCCAGCTAGATAGCTTAGTGCACAGATTAGTGTAGTAGAAGTAGCAGGTAATATCTACCAGGTGCTACCTGGGAATAAAAGAAGAAAAGAAATACAAAGTGTGCAACAAGTAAGATTGATGCAAGTACAGTGTATATTCCAAGATACACCGACAAACTTGTTTGTGGGATCTAGTGCACACAGTTGCAATGTAACAACATGCAATTTTCTGAGATAGCTACACAGCTTGGCACAGAAAGCAACTATATTTGCATTTACAGTACATGCTAGTTTGCTCTGTCTGCACCATGTAAAAATGCCTGGTGACACCATTTATGGCCTTTGATACGTTAAGAGTCTCTCTGATTACATATTGACAATGTGTAATAAATAAGACCTCTCTTTGATGGCCCAGTGGTCTGCTCCGCATTACAATGTAACAGGCAATAATGCAGTCTGGCTCCCCATTGACATGTAACAGTGAACATTAAGGCTCAATTAATGGTGCGTGAGCTAGCAAAAAATTGGAAGAACATGAACATCAGTGTCTCATTAAACATTTTTTGAAGGCAGTAAAATGTTCCCTACATTTACTGTAATCAGACTCTACTGAAGAATAGAAGATCTTCTGGAGGAATTTCAAAATGAATTTTGTTGGGGGGGCAAGTCAAATCATAATGTCTCAATAAATATAGGCTTAATTGGAAGCCCTGATAAGACATATAATTAGTACCATTGCATAGCCATCCAAACATGGTTGATTTGAGATACAGAAACAGATTAAATAAAATACTCCTTAATACATAGTATGATCCTATAACTTCTCCAAGCAGCTGTTAGCGCCAGCAGTAGTTTGTTTGCTGGAAAGAGGCTGTGGGAGATGAAATTAAGCTAGATCAACAGACAGGCTGTCTTGAAACTGAGAACAAAACTGGGATTAAAGAAATAATATGGCAAACTAGTTCTTTGTAATGTACTTTTGTCCACCCCTATTTTGCCACTGTACCAATAGGACCACCACTGGAAAAGCCCAATGGTCACATTCATGACGGAATGCTGATTTGAGGAAGGGAGGAAATACATGCCCATACCTTCCGCACATGTTTGTCAACTGGCAGAAAGCAGTCTGAGATGACCGCTGGCATCAGCTCTGTTTACAAGTGGAAGGTCTGCTGCAGCTCAGATAATCATGAGTAGGACGCTAACCAAAATATCAGAGAAGTCTACATTATTTTTTGTTGTCCCATAAACATCATAGTAGGAAGAAGACCACCAAATTCAGGGGATGAGTCCTTTTTTGGAGGGTGGCTCAGAGGTAGGGGACCACTAGACCACCAAGGAACTACAGCATCATTAACAAAAGTAGCTGCAGGTGTTGTAGGATAAGGGATTTGTATCTGTGAGTGTTACACTATATTGCAGACTGCTATCTTAAAATTGTTGTATCTGTGAGTGTTACACTACATTGCAGACTGCTATCCTAAAATTTATCAGGTGTGCGTGATATGTGTGTGTGTGTGTGTGTGTGTGTGTGTGTGTGTGTGTGTGTGTGTGTGTGTGTGTGTGTGTGCGCGTGTGTGCGTGTGCATGTGCGCGTGCGTGTACGCATGTGTGTGTGTGTGTGTGTGTGTGTGTGTGTGTGTGTGTGTGTGTGTGTGTGTGTTTGTGTGTGTTGTGAACATCCCATTTTGTCTCTAAAAGCAGTCTAGTTCTGTGATGCAATCATAAATGTCTTTGATATTTCCTCAGGTCACATTTTAGATTTGCAGCAGTGCATATTGTTGGCAGTTTGAGACCCGGCACCATGCCAGGGGCTTAGCCATCAATGCAGTTTATTACATCCAGTTACTAACAATAACACATAAGAAGTCAATGTTTAGAATATAAGCTTTAGTACAACTTAGTTCACGTCTCCTGCATATCCCTTCTGAAGGAATATATGTTCAACAGTTCTATGCTTCTCATCACATTTTAGCTCTATACAGCCCCCCCCACCCCCCCCACCACCACCACCACCAATTCCTATACCCAAATGAATTGTGTTAAGAAATTCTCGAGAGACAATGCTTGGAGGCAGAAGAATTAATCCTGGGGTTAGCATAATGGTTAAGGGGTTTACCTTACAAAAACAAGGGTTAGGGTGAGAGACAATGCTTGGAGGCAGAAGAATTAATCATAGGGTTAGCATAATGGTTAAGGTGTTTACCTCACAAAAACAAGGGTTAGGGTTTGATTCTCACCACTACTCATTGGCTAGGCATGTAACAGTCTCCAGACTGATTGCTTAGTGTTTACTTATGAACATTACCCATTTCTTTGTCTAAAATGTCTGCATGTGTTTGGGATACTCACACCACTCCAAAGTTAGACTGTCATGTTATAGGGCTGCATTACCATACTCCATCTAAGAAGCTTACAATTTTGCCCACAGGCGATAAATATTTATTATCTGATACTTCTTAGATGTAAGATGAACAGAAAATTCTTTAATTTCTTGAACTCTGTTTCTAATGAAAAGAAATCATAGATTTGGTATGCAGAAATGCATCAAGAATTTCTTTATCTAGGAGTTAACTAAAACTGAGGTTTCCAGAGTCATGCATATGTCTACATTCTAAAAACACTGCAGTCTGATTCTGGGCAGTATCTGCCTGGATGAAACTATTGTCCATATGTGGATAATGCTGATTCCCATTAGATGGAAATGAATACCAGGCATTACACCCCAAATGCGTGGGTAAGCGAAAGGACAAGGAGAAGAATTAGTCACCACCCCCCAACTAAAAAAAATAAATAAACTGAGAAACTCACAGTGATCTTTACGAAAGGGATCATACAGGCAAGTACGAGGAACATCCATTGTTGCCAGAAAGTTATGATGCTTTAACAGAAGTGGTATCTTTTGGAAACTCAACATTCCAAATGTTTTTATTTTTACTTAGGCAAGTGTCAAAAGGTACATCTTCACGCAGTTTGGAGAACAAATATTCTCCAATAGGGTGTTAATATACAGGTAAAGAACAGTAAAAAAAAAAAAAGTCTGCCACTCTATGACAACAAATTAAGGTGACATGAAGCAGGGACAAAAAAGGAGCATACTTCTGCCAATTTTTTTTATATTCACTATACATGGCATTGCTTTTAACAAGCATAAAATAATAAAAGAAGTTAATTAGAAAAAAATTAGCAAAAATAATTGCATTAGCAGGTGCAACAATTTGCCTTTTTACTTAAACCTCACTAACTGCAGTTTAAAAAAGCCATGTTTACTGAGGTGTGTGTGTGTGTGTGTGTGTGTGTGTGTGTGTGTGTGTGTGTGTGTGTGTGTGTGTGTGTGTGTGTGTGTGTGTGTGTGCAAGGGAGAGGTACAGACAGACAGAAACAAGAGAGGGAGCGAGCAAGCAAGAGAGAGGGAAACCATATACCATTAAATTTCTTTCCTTAAGAACTCGAATCCAAAGATGTTTTTCTATCAACATGCATTATTTAAACAATATAAGCATGGAATAATAATGTCTTCTTTGACTCACTGCAATCCTCATTCCCTTATAAGAAAATAAAGGAGAGAAACCAGGGACATTCTGCAATATCAGGGACCATTACTGAGGAGGTTACATTGGGGGTATATGTTTGTGTGTTTGTGCACATTCATGTTGACTTTAAATACTTATATAACTTATATTTTGGATGCAAGATACTTCCTCCAACAATTACATATGCTACAGCCACTTTGAAACATCATGTGGAAGAACTATTTTACATCACAAATATAAAAAATGCATATACTAATAAAAAAGCATGTATGAAACAATTTACTAGCTAGCCCATTTTCTAAGGACAATAATGCCTTTCAGAATAGGTGTTATTGGGGAAATAATGCTCTTTCAGAAGTGTAGAGGTCCAACACCCACCTGGGCAGGTGTTATTTCCCAAATAAAATCCACCACATCAGGCATTATTGCTTGCACATTGGTTGACGTTTGCTAGATCTATGTTACATTTTTTCTGCTCTTCCTTTCTGGGGCAAGCAAGACGCTTAACTAAAACACCTTTCCTTTCCTTTTCCCGTCAAAGGAACTAGTTGCACTGGTCTTTTCACAGAAATGACTTGGAAGGTATCTCGGCATTTGCATTAGTATTTTTACAAACTCTGCAGTGCACTTATTGACTAAGTGATGTCTTTTTTTATTGGTGGTCAACTCCAGTTATCCCAACAAAAGATTCATGTAGCCTAGAAGGATACACATTCAAACATACCACCATTAAAACAAAAGCAGTAAAATAATAAGTAAGTAAATAAATAAAAATGTAACTCTAACGCAAGACTCACTAGATATCATTTACACTCAACATATACTGCACAAGCTCTGAAATTCATACTTAAATGGTCTAAAACCTGAATCGAGAGTACACTAAGCAAGCAATCAGAAGCAGCAAGTAAATGCAATTAATACAGTATATACGCAGCAAATAGTGTTCACCAAACACTAATGCAGACAACAACCAAATGATCCAGTAAATCTAATCCAATACACTTTATTAAAATTATACAAAAGGAAAATTGGTTAAGCGGTTTCATCTATAATAACAAATGGGACTTCATCAGTGCCAGTCGATGGCTGTGTTAATTTCATCATCAGTCATGTGGTTAAATGAGTTTTAAATTCATGTGGGTGGATAGATCGTTGCTTGTTCCAGCACTGCAGTCACACCTCTCAACTGTCCAGATTATCGCAGAATGTCCAGATTTTTGCCTCTTATTTTTGGAGTGTTCCTCATACATTTTGTGGCTTTCTGGCAAATCAAAGAGAATTGAAGTCATTAAATAATACTAAATAATGGCAGCCATTTGAGTTTCAGACTTCATATCCTTCCAAAAATATATAATAATGGAAAATCTGCCATTCTAGCAACTTTCTAAGTTTATAGGACCAATATTTTAAACGCGTCCCTATTTTCAGGCCTTTGTCCCCCCTTTATTTCTGGCTTTGTTCAGATTTCTTCCATTGAGAGGTCGAAAGGTACGTCTGCAGTATATACACAGGCAAGCACAAAGATATATGCATACATATTACAAATCAAAGGCAGCGTCATCTCAGCATGTGACCACAAAAATGCGAAGCACTAAAATGGCATTTGTTTTTAAAATAAAAAAAGAATCAGTGTGTATACTACCGGTAATCACTGTTTCACCCTCGTGGGTAAACAATGCTGTTCATGAGGATCCATGGTTAAGCCATAATTGTTAGCAGGGACACCACATCTTCTTTTGCCCATCTGTCTGTCACTGTCTGATGTTGCTGAATTGTAAAATAAGAAAACGTCCCTTCTAGCTGGATGGAGGGAGAAAAGTGTGAGATGGATAATGGAGGACATTGTTAATGATAGCTACTGTTGTATGTTGAACTCAGCTTTGATTAATTAACTTTACTGTTTTTATCTCCAGTCTTGTTCTTCATTTTGGCATTTTTTTCCTTTCATTATTGTTGCTGCTTTTTATTTATTTATTTATTTATTTAGTTTTTGTTCAAATTTGGGAATGTTTGCATGTTCTATTGCTTTTATCTTACCTCCTCCAGTCCTTTTAGTACACTCTCCACATGAGAATGAAAGAGTAAACTTTGCCTTAAGGGATCAGGTCATCTAATATGTAACTTTGACACAAGAATGCAGTTGCTTGTTGATTTCACCAACTTCAGGTGTAGTAATAGTAAGATCATGTCGTCAAAAACTGATTTTACCTGCCGTGATTCCTTATAGTCCTCTAGGTTATAAGGTCTGCAAATTAAAGGTAAAAGTTTTATATTTGTTTTAAAATAGTCTATTTATTTCCAAGTTTAAACCACATCAGAGATAATATATATATATATATATATATATATATATATATATATAGAGAGAGAGAGAGAGCGACTGTTGCAACAGTGTGAGACTGCAGCCCACTACATGAAGGGTGCAGGGGGGTTAACCCGGTACAAAACACTTTTTTAAATTGTTTTAATATCAGTGTTTGTGGTCTGTTGAATTCTTATTTTGATATTACTACACTTGATCTGAGTACTTCTCAGGAAATGACATGCACCTCTCTAACAGCGTATGTAAGAGCCTGAGTTGCAGACTAACCATGTCTCCAAAGGACTATTAAGCAGGTGCCCTCACTTGTGAAATTAGAATACAAAGTACCAGTTCTGATACTAGTGGCTATAGGATACAGATGGAAACCTTACTTTATGTGTCAGTTTAAATGTTGATATGCTAATAAATATCTCAAAATGCAAGAACAGGTGCACACTGTCATCTTATGTCATTGTCTAACCTTACTAAAAGCAAGCAATGCCAATAAAATAAACAGGCATCCCTTCCCTTAGAGGAAACAATGTGAAAAGAGAACAAAATATAAAGGAGTTTACAGCTGGTAAACAGGCATTCTGCACAAAATTAGCTTTTCTCGGGTTTAAATTTCTCCACAATTCCCTTAAAGTAAACAGTGTTATAGAAGGAAAGGAAATGTAAGGTAGTTTAATTTAGCTTACTTTATGTTTATGTTTATGGATATCCTATAACTATACAGAATTTTCCAGATCTGTGGGTCCATAATAGATTGGTAAAGTTCATTTTCAAGGAATACTGTGAGGTATAAAGTCATTGTCCAGGAACAAGTAATCATAGTAGGATTGAGCATTTTCTTTAAAATGTAGTATTCTAAATAGTAACTTGGTACTGAAGGCACCAGCAAAAAAAAAAAAAACAAAACAAAAAAAAAAACTTTAAGTGGCAAATAAGCACTTTAATTTAGCTGAGCGTAACACAGGGTTTTTACGGTTTCTCAGCAGTCAGTAAGCTGCTACTGAACAGATGACAGAAAATGAAAGGCAATATAAGCAATCCCTGAAATATTTTATAAGGATAAGGTGGCTTTTTAAATTTAGCCTTAATGTCTCACAAACCCTGTATGTTAACATGTGGCACAGGGAATATCTAGATATAGGCCTTGTTGTCTAAAACAAAGAAGTGGGTACAAATGTCAATAGGTTTGTAGTACACAGTTACAAAGATATCTCAAACAGCATGAACAAAAACTTTGCCTGAAGCTTCTTTTCTGATATCACCAGTTAGAATGGCAGCACATCAGCAGTTCAGGATCACACTGGTCTGGAAGAATCTAGTAAAACAGTGTGAATATACAGTACTTCCTTGAATTATGTGAAATACGATACTGCTTACTAAAGGAGGCTGCTTTCCATAGTTATCAATGCTATACGAGTACCACTGTTGTTTAGAAAGACCCTAAAAGCTCTTAGAAACTTTTTGTGATGGGATATCTTACCATACCCTTCTGGAAGCCCACATTAATTATCAACTTATAGGAGGAACATTGATGGTCTGCTCTAGTCAAAGTCTGTTTCTAAAATTCAACAGGAACCAAAGCCTAGATTCCTGCTTTGTGTCTAATGCATTTGCAAAACTGAATCCATAATAGCATATAGCATATAAATGCACTACCAATCACTCTAATCACTCAAATCTATGAGGAAATATTACCATACTTACTACTATAACTGATACAAATCACTGTCTTTGGAAGAATACAAAAGATAGTGGCTTTCTTTTTTTTTGCAACATTTCTCTACCTAAATTTTATCAAATAAAGAGATTTGGGAAGAAAAAACACCCTGGCAACCAATAAACATTTAATGCGCTTTACCCCAGTTATGATCTTCTTGAAGAGACTTGATGGTAAACTATGTTGTTGGGAAAATTAGAGCGTAACTTTAATGTATGGGCTAAACAACCAAATTTAAGTGAGGATCAGAACTCCAACCTGCATTTAAAATTCCTAGAAAAAATAAATGCGCAAATAAATAAATAGTGGCTTGCTTAGATAGTATTGGAGAAAGGGCAACCTGTACATCTCCACTCAACGTTCTCCTGCATGATGTTAAGATACAGGTAATGCTCACAGAAAAATCAGTCCACCACTTCATGGCAGCATATTAAGATGCTGTGGAACTCAGAGTGTTACAGAGATAATGGTTGCCATTATTTTATATTCACTAAGCAGCGATGTTGCTGCTTAGCGAGTATAAAATTAAAACAAACAAAAATTAAAAAAGGAAAGAAGGAAAAGAGTGTGTGTGTGTGTGTGTGTGTGTGTGTGTGTGTGTGTGTGTGTGTGTGTGTGTGTGTGTGTGTGTGTGTGTGTGTGTGTGTGTGTGTGTGTGTGTGTGTGTCTGTGTGTGTCTGTGTGTGTCTGTGTGTGTGTGTGTGTGTGTCTGTGTGTGTGTGTGTGTGTGTGTGTGTGTGTGTGTGTGTGTGTGTGTGTGTGTGTCTGTGTGTGTGTGTGTGTGTGTGTGTGTGTGTGTGTGTGTGTGTGTGTGTGTGTGTGTGTGTGTGTGTGTGTGTGTGTGTGTGTGTGTGTTTGCATGCTTATGTTCCTGTATGTGTGTCTGTGTGTGTGTGTCTGTGTGCCTGTGTCCCTGTATGTGTGTGTGTGTGTGTGTGTGTGTGTGTGTGTGTGTGTGTCTGTGTGTGTGTGTGTGTGTGTGTGTGTGTGTCTGTGTGTGTGTGTGTGCATGAGAGCACACACGCAGATATAAAACTTGCTGTAATACTGCCTTGAATACATAACAGCTGACATAATATTACTAGATGTGAGCAGAGGGTGGTGCAGACAGCATTCAGAAGTCTGTTACCACTGTGTTTTACATTCCCCCGAAGGTGCTGATCAGTATCACTGAAAATGGCTGAGGCCTTGTTTTGGGAGTGATAGATATTCCATAATAAATTTAAATGACTGCAGCGATTTGCACTGCTGTCTATCTTAATAATGACAGTCTTGCATTGTCAAGGACAGATCAAACATGTACACTGCAGATCCATTCAGTCTAAACAACATGGCAGGAAAAGTCCGGAGAGGAAGCTACAGTAAAAGGCTTATATGTTTACCACCCAGCTAGTGTTACTGATAAAGAAGACATACATGAACATTTCAAGGTTGAAGAAGGCTGGTGAGATGATAGTGACTGGTTCTGCATGTGAAATTACATAACCATAATATATTTGCTGATCAGAAAAGACCACTACTTTTCATATTTTGTGATACCACCTAATATTATATTACTTTTAAAGGACTTGGCTCACTATGTGTTTCTTTGCAGGTATGGGTAAATGTGGCATTAAATTAAATTGATTGTCTTAAATTAATCAGATGACTATGAACTAAATTATCAGCCTACATTTTTTTATTCTACAAGATTTTATAATGATATAAACATTTTATTTTACCCTATGTGTTTGTGATATAACATAAGTACACTGTCTTCATCATATGATTCTATAATTATTTGTCTAGTAAAATACAAATATTGTTTATCTAAATGGAGTACCTAAAACAGATCAAATGTACATTGATCGTTTCTAGCTGCCCCATAACATTTGTTTGAATATAGGCATCTCACAATAATGTAACTACTGAAGGATTATTGTTTTGGGATTTTCTCATATTGCAGTGTCAGTGGTGCAACAGTAGAACACTTGCCCTGGATTCAGAAAGCTGTGGGTTCTCTTCCCACACCAGGTAGATGGATTGCTGATAGTACAGTCTATGGGAGATGCTGCACTCCTGAGTGTGTCATCCTTTGGAAGAGACTATACCGAGGGCCCATCTAAATGAGTTGGTGATAGGTCAGGTGGAAATAAAAGATCCCATGGCACCTAGAATAAGGGAAAGTCCCCCATGCCCTGGCCAAATTTCACCTAGAAATATAAATACTACCTCAGGTCTCCTCTAAAAAGAAGCCAGTATCCTAGTATGACTAACCCAGTCAACAAAGGATGGATAGATAGATAGATAGATAGATAGATAGATAGATAGATAGATAGATAGATATCCAAATTATTATGTGAACTTGGAGCCAGTATAACTTTATTAATGCTAAAGTTTTAACCCTTACCCTCAAAGTTGTATGATTTTGGATGTATTGGGACAGCCTTTATTTATGCATTAACAATTATACCAACTCTATCCTGAGTATACACATGCAATGATCTAAATAACGTAAATTACTCACACTTCCATACGCAGTATCAAACTGCTGCTGCTTCCTCCAGATACCTCAATAGGTTCATAGGAGATTACGAGGCTAGCAGCCCTAGAGCCTTTACAAGCCTAACCATGTAAATCCCGAGCACCCCCATTTGTTATTTTTGGGTAGTTTGAAGAACAAATCTATGAACAGAGCAGGTCTGTGATCAACATCGGATACCCCTGTTACTACGAATGCAATCCTGGAGGCCATTAAAGAGCTTAGTTTGAATTTCCAATTACTTGAAAGCACTGTCTGGGTAAGCGACTTGCTCAATATCACACAGTAGGTAAATGAAGGTGGAAAGATGCAGGCCCTGCACCCTTGCAACATGAAGTAGCTTATCAATAAGTCAGAGCATTAGTCCTCTGTGGTGACTGCAATAAGTTATTGTAGCAGCAGGCAAAAATTCCCTCCCCAGGAAGACGTGAGTAAGCCAGTGGCAACTCAATTTTCTTCCCCCAGATGCTCTTTAAGCAGTCGAACCAACAATCAGACCCAAGTGATGTGGGTGGATGACCTGTCCTTGCACCATTAGGCCACCAAAGTTGGGTCTATCTGTATCGATAAGTCAAACTGTAACATCTAAGTTAGATAATCTGCAATCTAGGTTTGTTCCCACCACTTTGAGTTATATACAATAAATAGGATAACTAATATTAAAGTTTTCAGTGTATATACCTAAATAGAAATAAACTACAAATCTCATACAAAGTCAGTCCTTCTTTAAGAAGCCTGAAGACCAGGAAAATCAATCCAGGATGAACATTTAAAGGACTTACTACAAAGTAGTGGAAAACAGTGATATTGTCTGACCTCTAAATCCTTGGATTCCCCAGGTTTTAGATCTTTCTCAGAGATTTGTTTATGGATTGGAAAGGTCCCAGTATTTTATGTATTGTTAACATACCTCACCAAACACCAATTTCTGTGATAATAAAAATATATAAAAAGATTTTTTAAATAAAGAATGCTTTTTATTAAGTCACTCTAAAAAGTAAAAAACAAGGAACAATAGTGAAAACTTTGCAAAAGAAACAGACAAGCTGATTTCAGAAAAGCATTCAATGTTGGCTTTGCTGATCGTTGTAATGAGGTGCCAGACAAAGTACTAGGCATCATTGAAACCAACCTTCTTATTTTTTTTTTTTTTTACTTTTTAGAGTGACTGAATAAAAAGCATTCTTTATTAAAAAAAATCTTTTTTTATATTTTTATTTTTTACTTAGATGAAGGACCTCTTTATGAAGCATTCTCACAGCTGTTTAAGAAGGTATTGGTGAAACATAAGAACTGATAATCTGGTGTGCACAAGTTGCAAGTTTCAGCAATGCTCTCACTAATACTGACAGAGCTATCACTGACTCTACTATTTCATATTAGACCACTTTTTTAGATTAGATTAGGTAAAGTGATAGCTAGATTACTTGAATGGAACCCATACACACACACACACACACATATATATATATATATATATATATATATATATATACATATATATACATATATATATATATATATATACATATATATATATATATATATATATATATATTTATATATATATATATATATACATATATATATATATATAGGTCCCCTTCGGTAGATCGAACGTTTACAAGTTTGAACCTCATATGGCCGAGACCATATGTTTGAACTTGTAAAAGTTTAGTCAGACTGAATGGAGATCTCTGTACAGTGCAAAATGGTAAGATTTCCTTTTTCTGCAATGTAGTGCGATCTTGGAGTTGGTATATTTAAGTAGGGGTGTGTGGGTTCGAACATATGGTCTTGGCCATATGTGGTTTGAATCTGTAAAAGTTTGATCTACTGAAGTAGACATATATATATATATATATATATATATATATATATATATATATATATATATATATATAAGGGTACAGGGGGACTTGCCCCCTTGCAGGAATGTATGGTGGTGTTTCCAATTTTAGTTATGTACTGTTTATGTTTTGTTTTGGGGGGAGGGTCAGATTTATTTTTGTTTTATTTATTTCAATTTTGTGAGTGTTCGTGATTGTGTAGTTTCGTGTTTATGAGGTTTCGATGTTTTAGTCTCGAAATATTGAAATTCGAGATTAAAAGTGGACCCATATATATATATATATATTCATATACATACATAATTCAATCCATTATGATATATCTGATATAAATATCACACATCCTTTACATTTCTCTCTATAATTTTTGATAAGAGCTGCCACTCCTTAGGTGCAGTCAGTTTCAGTGGAGACATCATTCTCATTAGCATCTATATCATCATAAAGCACTAACTGTCCCAGCTCTGCATACGTAACTGAAATTAAAGTGTACAAGTCAGCAGGAAAAGAAGATGACTATGTCCACAGTGATGTACTATCTTTTATATTAGTAGCTTTTCAGTTAATGGCGTGCATTTACTCCTTTGCTAACATCAATGCATTTGCTGTATATTTATTTATTTGTTTATTTATTTATTTATTTGCAGTTTGCTAACCAGGATAGTCCATTGGGCCAAAATGAGCCCTTTTTCAATGGAGGCCTGGGGAGAAAAGCTCCACTTACAATATTAAAATAGTGAAAAAATCTAATACAAACTAACAAAAATATTACATAATTTCAAAGTAACAGAAACAGATTGACAAAGTAATAATAACAGCAAAGCATTTTTGTGGTAAATGCTATAACAAAGCATTCAGGGAATACGTGGAATAAATTAGCATTCTGCAGGTCTAGGCATACAAATACCTATTATGCAAGATAAATTATAAGAAGGTGTTAAGAAGAACATAGCAAGTGGTATATTGAATTTGTGAAAGAAAGCTTAATAGAAAGTAGACATGCTGCGTCTTAGTGAGTTACTGTATTATATATGTTCTTTAGCATTTTCTTTCTGCTTCTGCCTCACAACTGTATGCACCTGGGTCTAGCCCCACTACTGCTATATTTTATAAACAAATCACTGAAATGATGCCGTGTTACTAGTAGTCTTTCACATGGCTCGGTACTGGGGCCTCTCCTATTTGGAATATATTTATCTGAAGTCAAGGCAAATGTAGATGGACTTTGGCTGACCATTCCAGGGACTTAAATGTGGCCTGCAACTTAAATATGTCCGTCCAGCATGTACTATTTATCTCCCAGTGACTGCCGCATCTTTGGAACAGGCTACCAATTCATGTGAAACACAGCACCTCTATTAACTGTTCAAGAGGAATCTGGATGAGTAGCTGGGACACTGTAAATTCTTACCGGGATAGTGCCCATGATCCTCCTGGACATGGGCAGTAATCATTAAATGTAATCTTGGGTATTGACTAGTACCTCTACGGTATTACATTGGGATGAAACGGCTAGGCTTAAAATGACCTCTGGGTCGATAGCCTAGTAATCTCCTATGATCCTATGATGACTGCAAGCTGGATGCAGTAATCCCCCAGAGATGTAGATATCCCCCAGGAAGGTCTGGCACAGACAAATAACTAATGCCAGAACCGTGACCTAAAACTTAGTACAAAAAACTGCATAATCATACCCTTTAGGAAGATGACCACCAAATTACAGCACTGATAACACTCCCCTAAGAGTAGACCCAGTGGTAAGGGGCTTGGAAACTCGGGTTGACAATAACCTGAACTTTGATCACCATTTGTCCATTGTAGTGAAAAAATACTCCTACATTTAACAACTTATAAGTAAGGGCATATGCATCCAGATCTTAGGCGGTCATAGTCCCACTATACTCAGCCCTCATTAGACCAGTAATCAGGTACAGTGCACCCTTCGGTCTGTACCCAACCTGGTATTTGCAACAGCTTAGGTGGCCACAGAGGTTCCTCACTGAAAGAATACAGGTTGTAAATAATATATCCTATGCAGACTGCTTCAAAGCCCTGTCTCTGTACTTGGCCTCCTACAGACTACTGAGAAGTGATCTATACTTAACCTACAAGGCATGCTCCGATACAACCGTGATGGATCTGCTACACATTTGGGAAACAAACAACACTAGACTTACCCAGTCTAAGGATCTAACAATTACATCTACCCGTAATGCTGCAATTTATAAAAGAAGAAGTTCTTTCATACCTCCGCTAACTCCAACTATTGAGTGTTTTATGCGAACATGTGAACATGATTTTTACAGTTATTACGAGCATGATAAACACAGTAATATTTTTGTAAATTTGAATCATGCGCTTAGAAACTCGTTAGATGTTTTGAGTAATGATGTGAATACAGTGTTCAAACCAGCGGATAAGGGAGGGGGTGTTGTTGCCCTAGATAAATGTTTCTACAACCAACTGATGAATAATATGCTCAGTGAGGATAAGGCTTACAAGGTCATTGACAAATCAAAAGTTGCATCAATAGTAAACTATGTACATGATACATTGTACGATATGCTTATGACAAGATCGATAGATAAGTCCTTATATGATTTTTTGAAGATAGAATCACCTCTTATTCCGGTCATAAAGGGACTGCCTAAACTGCATAAAGATGAATATCCCCCTCCATTACGACCCATAGTATCAGGTGACCACTGGGTCACCGAAAATGCCTCCCTCTATATACAATCTAAGCTTGGTCCGATGACAAAAGAGATACCAACTATTCTAAAAAACTCATATGAGTTACTAGAAGACCTTAAACAAGACCTAGTAACCAATAAATTAAATGTGAATACTTTATTTGTCACATTAGATATAAAGAGCCTTTTCACAAGTATTCCCAATGATTATGGGCTTGACGCTATCAGGCTCCATTTAGTCGAACAGGGAACTTTAGACAGCAATGAGATCATGAATATTTGCTGCCTTTTGGACTTGGTCTTAAATAATAACATTTTCTTGTTTAATGATACGGTATATGCACAGACGTGGGGAGTGGCTATGGGCACTCCCTGCGCCAACGCATATGCCAATCTGGTGATTCATAGGTGGGAGAAAGAGAACATTTTTGGTGACCCTAGGTTCAACAATGTGGTCATCTATAGACGTTTTGTAGATGACGTCATAATACTATGGAATGGAGGTGCAGATGAGCTTGAAGATTTTGTCAGCTACATGAATGGTACTACTTCATTTCTTACATTTACCTATGAATACTCTCTAGTACGAGCTGATTTCCTAGACATCACTATAACAAAGGGTGACAACAACAGCTTGGCCACTACCTTATATAGGAAGCCTTGTTGGAGGAACAGTATCCTCCACTATGATAGTTTGCACCCACAGTACATATTCCGCAACATCATAAAAGGCCAGATCAGTAGAATACTAAAAATATGTACTGATAGATCTGATGCTCTGTGCTTGATTGAGCAACAAAAATATCTCTTTATGGACAGAGGATATCCTGGTGAACTAATTAATGAAGTAGTTGAATCCACATTAAAGAATCCAGTTTTGTGGAATGAAAGAGGGAGAGTTAAGTATGGATTAGAGAAAGGAAATAGCATTAAATATGATATTAAATATACCAATGACGTTGAACACTTAACTAGGATTATAAAAGGGAACTGGAAAATTTTACTTTCAGAGCCATCCCTCTTAAGATTATTAGGTAATAAACCTAACTTCAGATTTAATAACTGTATGAATCTCAAAAGACTGCTTTGTAAGGAGAAATCTGAGATTAGGCCTGTTGATATTCGAGCTCAGATAAGAACAGGCACCTATGCATGTGGTCAATGTTCCATGTGTAAATTTATAAGCAGGACACAAGACCTTAGGATCCCAGGCATTAATATAAATTTCAAAGCTACTTTTTATGCCACCTGTAATACACAGAATGTCATTTACCTTGCGAGATGTAATCAATGTGATAGTTACTATGTAGGCATGACGTCACGTAGACTCAGAGATCGAGTCTACAATCATACCTACGATATTAAAAAGAGCAACCTTACTAGTGCCTTAGCTATACACTGTGCTGAAAGACCTAGGCACAGTTTTAGCTTTCAAGTGCTACAAGTTATTAACCCGAACAGGAGAGAGGGTGACCACTTAGGCACTGTAGAAATGTTCGAACTTAGGTGGATACTAAGGTTAAAGGCACACATACCGCCAGGACTCAATACTATTGTCAATATACGTCCTGCTTTATCAGGACCCATATAAGATAGTTTTTATGTACATACCATCATATAGTTTGTACCATTGTATTAGTACCATACATATACCTCTTAAGTAAGCTTTTGATTCACAACAGGATACTGATTATGGGGACTTTAGTACTAATATCCTTCTACATACATACCTATACTTGGTATGGCCACACCATTAAGTTGTGAACTATTTCGTTAAGAACTTAGTGATAATTTACACTCTATGGTTTTGGGGTCAGAGTAATATACATATTTTTGTTTTATTATCGGTAAGTAACAACACATAGTTAATGAGAAGTTTTATTAACGCTCATCCACGCTTAATGTCAACGATACACATCGTTGCATCCATTATAAATTTCCTAAATAACGTCTGTTGGTGAATCTCTGACCACTAGCATCATGAGGCCTCAAACTGTGATTGAGTATTTAAGCAGCATCATACATTGACACTTGCCCAGTATTTTCAGGGCTTTTTGGTAGTTGAGTTTCATATCACTGTTGTCTACTGCACTATGTGCATTTGGGGCTGAAGACGGAGGCTTTGAGCTTTGTTTTTTTCCCCTGATATGTTGATTACGACAGTTTTCCTTCATCGCTTATGAATAATGGCGATGTCTAATTATGATATCTGTATATATTATCTTTGTTTGATGTACCATCTGTGTATTTGGGGATGTTGATGAAGGCTTGAGTTTTATCTTGTTGATTATGACAGTTTCTTTCTATCTTTTACGAAATATGGTGATGTGAAACCATGGCATTTATATATATCAAGATTGATGCACATAATGGTTTGAATACACTATGTTGCTATGAGTTCGTGCAAATGTAATAGGAATATATTTATCATTAGACCCATGATACATCTGTCTTTCACTGTGTTAGGCATCAGATACCAAGATGAATGCTTGCCGTTAGATACATAGGAGCGTTACAGTAATCAGTAACCCAGAAACATATAGAGCATAATGGCTAAAAACCCCCCACAGCAAATGATATGGCTCAAGGTTAATAAAATAAAATAAGAATAGAATAGTCTAAGAATGTGAAGGAAAAAACATCATGACTTATTCTTTGCACGCCGATGCTTTTTACATGCTGTTATTCGTTCATAAGATTGTTTGTTATTTACAAACTTAGAATGACAATGAACTACGAAAAATGGGATGACTAAATCTTATGCTTACTCCACCCATGATGGCAAGTTTATATGGTTTAAATTATTTGAAGTAGTATGATATATTTTATATTTTCGGCCCTAGCGCATATATATAGTTTTGCGCATTATGAATCTGACATATAAAAATGGGATCTTAAGAGGTTTTTATTGGGCCATTGTTTGATTTGCATGATGTGACATTCCAACTGTTTTTATATCGTAGCATTTTCATGCTATGCAAAAAGATGCTTGGTGCATCTGATGCATTTGTTTAAAGCTTGTTGTTTAAAGCTTGCTGAAAGAAGTGATGTAAGCTGATGGGTGTTTTAATCACACTAATTATGTTTTAATTAATTGGTCAATTGACAATTATCTTGTTTAACTTGATGACTGTTTTACTATATAAATGGGCGTCTTTTATGTATAAACTATAACCTGATGAAGCGCATTTGTATGCGTGAAAGCGCTTGTTTGTTCTTAAAATAAATTGGACTTTTTACTTTATCGTGGTGGTTCCTAGCAGTGTTTTCTCATCCTAAGGATCTAAACCTCCTTTAAGGCTTAAACAAAACATGGAGGGACAGGTACGTGTCTCTAAGATTACATCCATCTCTGGAGCAACATGTTCCCCATTCATATGAAGCAGAGCTCTTCTCTAAGTCTATTCAAATGCAGTTTGGACCAATAGATGGGAAATGACAAATTTGCCCCTGGCTTGTCACCTGTGGTTGTTACGGGTGGGGGCATTTTATAGACAACCTAAGGCACTGGCATATACCAAAGCCATTCTAGCCTGTAGACATTAATAACTGGGAAAACTGGGGCATGAATGGCTAGGTTTAAAAAGGCTGTATGGCTGTTAGCCTAGTAACCTCCTATGATCCTATAATACTAAGTCATTGGACCAGACACATACCTCCCTGGACTATATGAAAAGAGAGACATTATGGAGCCCTTACACTATGTGTACCAGGCTGGTATGGGCTTAGAATGGAGCAGCATTCTACCTTCACCAAGAATGATACCATAACATGAATAGAAGATGATTGACTTTAATGACTGGCTTAGCCTCTGGTGTAATTCCAAGGAGGTGCAGTATTTACCAGTATAAAAGAGGATATGGTCTACAGACCACATTGCTTTACCAAGAATGGTCTGCACACGTGTCATCTGGGCTTTTGTATTTTGTCTAAAACACTGTCCTCCCCATAGTATCTTTTTTAGACAATGCCAAAATCTCAAATGCAAAACCAACCCAAGGGAATCTATAAGTGTTACTGTTCAATGCCAAGAGTCTAAACAAGAAACTCCACTCCCTCTAAACTCTACTCACCCTTGAGAATGTAAACATCTGTGCAGTTACTAAGACATGGTTTAAAGCCATGGACAGTAGCCCTGACAGTGCAAGGCTACAGTGCCTTCCACACATTTAGGCAGCTATGGCAAAGGCAAGCACTAAATGGTGGTGGTGTCTCAATTTACACCAATAACAGGGTCACCACAAGGCTGATTAAGAAGTATGATGAGCTTGAGCACCTCCATGTCCAAATTAACATAGGCAAAGTCCCATGCCATATCCTAGCTGGCTCTAGGTCTCCCTCTATGTCCCAGGACACCTATTACTAATTCATACTTAAACTTATTGGAGACACTCACCATTGAGCCCAATACAATATACACTGGTGACTTTTACTGTCTCACTATAAACTGGGAATTCCACATGTAGGATGCGTACCATTGCAAAAGGTGTATACACTGAGGAGAGGTAACAGCACAAGTCTTTGGTGTACAGTCTAATATTTCTGACTGCAAGTGTATTGTTGGTGGTAGTGGAGCAGCAACAGTCTGGAAGCTGGTGTACAATTCCCAAAACATCTCACGTACACTGCTGTGTGAAGTTCATTTGGTTAATGTTTTTTTTCTTGGAAGTGCTGACAAGTTTTACCTGCAGTTGCATTCCCTCATTTCAGTAAGTTAGAGAATCTGTTGTGACATTAATGTCAAAGCCTCATATTTCTATGAGTGGTCTTGTTGCTTGGAACTTGTCAATACATCTGTTTACATGATAACAATTGAACACCTGACATCAGCTGTGATAACAGAATCAGCATTCTGCTAGTTGACTGGATTGAAAACTGTGTGGCATTCCATTCATCTGATAATATGACCTGCATTTCCCCGCGTTTCTTTTAGTTCTGATCATCTTGTTTTGTGCATCTCTATAAATGCCTGCAAAAGTTTTACTTACCTTGGCATACCTTCTAGTATATATATTGAAATAATTTGTTAAATACAACTTTATACTATATCAACACATCTTCCCTTGGTGCCATATGGCTGAATATCTGCATAACAAGTAAAAAAGACAAGTTTAAAATTAAATCTTTTATTTAGGTTGCTTGTAAGAGATGACCTGCTCAGTGGTCTGCATTCTGGCAGTGAGGTTAAACACTGTTTTGTATGCAGTTCTCCGGAGATCTAATATGCAATGTTGCATTTTCTGCATCCTTGTGTTGTCTAGTACGGTAAAGTCAATGCTTTGTAGCGGATCTACAAGTTCTTGAGGCTTGGTCATTTAGCCTTGATTATGATGCCAATTTTGGGCACATCTATACATTTTCTTCATTTAATTCTGTGGTGTTCTCTGCTAAGACTGTCTTCTGCCATCATATTAGTATGCTAATGCCTTTGGGTGGTGGGTGTGGTTTGGGTGGGCCTTGCTACTGCACATTTGGGGGGCTACTACAATACAATATCACGCGTGTAGGTGTGTGTGTGTGTAGGTGTGTGTGTGTGTGTGTGTGTGTGTGTGTGTGTGTGTGTGTGTGTGTGTGTGTGTGTTTGTGTGTCTGTGTGTGTGTGTGTGTAGGTTACTCCTAGTACAGCACTTCCTGCTCTGTCCCTCTGTGGTTCTGTCAAGTCATTGTGGGTGTGTCCCTCACTGATAGGAAGCTTGGCGTTTTTTTCGCTGTGTTGCAAGAGTATAACAGAACCACTGAGAGACAGAGCCACAAAGTCAATTTCAGTAAAAAATATTCTAAGTAGAAAGCATTCTAATAATAAAACTGATCTTCAACAAATGAATAAACGGCATTAGAAAAACATGGACTAATCACCCATCCGCCATACAGGATGCAAAATTCCATGTGAGAATGATTTTTCTGCAGTTGCTGAGCAGAGAAGAGAATAAGATTAATTTTTAGTCGTGCTCTTTGTCATAGCTCAGCTGCAAAGTGTTTGCCACTGTATCATGGTCACTGTAATGTAATTGATCGATGTAGGCTGCGTCATATACTTCTATAAAAATTCTGTTATCCATGAATGCAGGATGCTGTCAAATGCTTTTCTGTAATCTACCCATAAAGTACATAGATTCTTCCCCTTTTTACAACTCTCTTTTATGGCTATGTTTAGCAAGTAATGATCCTTTTTTGTATGACTTTCTTTTATTACTTTTTGTTCTCCTGCAATAACTGATTTTTTTCCCTAAATAACTATAAATTCTGTCAGCATTAACTCCAGTATACCATTTGCATATTGTCAGAACTGACCTATTGTTCTAGGGATGGCTTGCAAGTTCATTCTTAATGAAGAGTATTATTTTTCCATTTGTTAACCAGGTTGGTAAAATCCAAACCACCAAAATCCCTTGCTAGCCAAATACCGGAAACCAGGGATAAAAAAATGACTGTTGAGATATTCAAAAATTTAGTAGGCCACAGACACTGAATTCAATACTGATGTTTAATGATCAAATGATAAAATTAACGTTTTTGTCCCAGTCACATGAACCAGTGCATTCGAGGTTTTCATCCATCTTTCTTGTACTATATTGTTCTTATCTAAAATGTTTTAAATTCCACTTTATTTCTTTTCTATGTTAAAATGTCATCAATAAAGAGGCACTAATATCCACATTTATCAAATTCTTTAATCTTGTAAAAATATTAGCAAAATTAGGGGCCATACTTTCTCCCACAGCTACTCTTACTTGTTATTTGTAAAATTTCCCCTCACACTTGAAAACACAATGTTGTCCAACACTTGTTCCATACAATTACAAAGAGATCTAATTTCTTTGAGTGCATATTCTGTGGAATTTGATAAAACATTACCAACCTACTTGACACCTGTGCCCTGGGGTGTAAAAAAATAATACAAAATTCACATCCATAGTAATCAGCCAATTATTTAAGTCTAACTTGATTTTACTCACTTTATTCTTAAAATCAAATTAATCTCGAATATGTGGCTTTTCTTAACTGTCTCACCCACAGACAGATATAGGTTTTAATTTTGAACCCCTGGCTACCACTGCTGGCCTTAATAGTGGATTCTGTTGATGTTTGTGAATTTTTGGTATTCAAAAAATGACTCCAGTTCTAGGACTTTTAACCTCAAGAAAGTGTGCATCTCATAAGTAATTATACCCTGAATTAGACTGTCATACAACCATACTGCAATTTTTTTAAATCTATTAAGCACCTCTCATTTGAAAAATGTTAACATAGAACTGCTGTGGTAACACTGCATGCATTTTATTGGTATAGTCCGCATAGCCCAATGCCCACTTTACACATACATGCTAACCATAGCCATAATCTCTGCCCTTAACCGTATGCAATACACATCACTGCCAAGATGATGCTTATTGTTGTTTTGTAGCTGGGGGTTTACTGACATAGGGTTTTTTAAGTGGGAGAGAAGTATTTGGTGTTTTGTGATTCACTCTTATGGGTCATTCAGTGTTTTGTGATTCTCTGCTTTTGTTCTAACATTTGGGATTCTCTCTCTCTCTTTTGAGTTTTTTACCTTTCATGATGTAACTGCAGGAATATCTATTCCCTGCCTGGTATGGTGGGTGTGAGGAATATATCAGGTTGCTACTGTTATGTATTTCTCTAATGATTAAAATATCCCAAGTAGTATATAAAGTGCTTGGCAATTTATTTAAGTTGGTAGAGCAAGGAATGGCAACATCATGTCAAAGTACAAGGTGAATTACTATGAGAATGTTGTCACTAACCATGTGAATGAAGCACTCCCAGATGATCACCATGAAAATCATCTGTTCCATCTGTCTCTTTCCTTATGAAAACAGGTGCAGTTCTGCGGTCTAAGCAAGCATTGTGTATCATTCTCAATGTGAGCCTTGTATACCAAAGAGATATTGTCATGCCTCCCTGCAGAAGTAATATTAGAGACCTTCCATACATCATGTCATTCTAAGCTTGTTTAAGTCAAACCCAATTTATTTTAAATGATATTACCTAACTAGATATCGATGAAGAAAAAGAACACATTTCATTTAGCAAAGAAAAATTCTGCCCCTATTTTCCTCTTGTTTTGGTTTATGTCATTATTGTTACTGCTGGTTTGCCTCACAATATTGTGTAGTCCTGGTATAGTTCTTACATACAAAATATTGTTTAGTCCTGGTGTAGTTACCTTAAGGCAGTGCTGTGTTGCTTCACAGTATTGATGATGATAATAATAATATTACCACTGACAATATGGCATGAGGAATATCGATGATAATTGTAAGATTCTGCTCAACAAGATATTAAGGTTAAATGTAACTTTGCTAGAAATATGCAACATAAATAAGGAATAAGATAAAGCTTGCTTAAAAGAAGAAACAGAGTTTAGTAATATGTGATTAGCATCCATACTAAATGACTGTGGCTTAAAAAAAATAAGGAACTTGCTTATGAGTGTATTACACACACATCAAGAAAGCTGACCTCTTACAGACATGACAAGAATGTAATTTGCTTTCTTTAAAGAACTGACAACAGGACCTGTTTTCCTAAGAAAGTTTAAAAATGTGCTTTTCTAATCCACAAGGTGTTTCCTTGAAGACAGTTTACTTATCAGCATTTGCATAATCAAGGCAGTTGTTGTGTCCTTCGGCTTTTTCCCGGTTAGGGGTCGACACAGCGGAGCTCCGGTCCGCTAATGATTGGTAGAAGATTTTTACGTGCAGAGTTACCAGCTCTAAAGCACAACCTTCAATGAAGGTATGCCCCTTCACGCATGTCTCCACACAGAAGACGATTTAGCTGAGAATCGAACGGACAACGTCTTGATGTGAGATGACAACGCTACCGCAGCACCACCACCGCAGTTAGGGTGTGTGTTTAACTAAAAAAATATGTAAAGTCTGTATTAAATCCAGTTATGTTAGGGGTAATGGTAGGGACACATTTTGTCCTGAGGTAAATGTTATATCTCTCACATCATCTGTACTATATGAGAAGTAAAGTAGAACATTTTCTGAAGCTGTAACAGAAGTATGTGTGGTTTATTATAAAAGTTATTGGT
This sequence comes from Protopterus annectens, assembly GCF_019279795.1. Classification (NCBI taxonomy): domain Eukaryota; kingdom Metazoa; phylum Chordata; order Ceratodontiformes; family Protopteridae; genus Protopterus; species Protopterus annectens. Next base: position 71,736,193 of record NC_056743.1, read on the forward strand.
TACTGCTCTTAAAGACAGGTGCTGCAAAGTATGTTCTCTCATCAGTGTATATTCTGCAAGTTTCTGTATGCAACAGACTGTGAATGCAACTATAACCAGACTTTGATTTCAGCAGAATCCAGCCAGCAAGACCGAGTGTCTTAAGAAGACTTCAAATCCATCACAGTAAGCATCAGAGTAACAGCACAGTGCTCTTGGCACCATAAAATAATTTTTTCAATAATAATAATGCTACCACTGACAATACGGCATGAGGAATATCAATGATAATAATAATGCTACCACTGACAATATGGCATGAGGAATATCAATGATAATAATGTTACCACTGACAATATGGCATGAGGAATATCGATGATAATAATGTTACCACTGACAATATGGCATGAGGAATATCGATGATGATAATAATAATAATGCTACCACTGACAACATGGCATGAGGAATATTGATGATAATAATAATGCTACCACTGACAATATGCCATGAGGAATATCGATGATAATAATGTTACCACTGACAATATGCCATGAGGAATATCGATGATAATAATAATGCTACCACTGACAATATGCCATGAGGAATATCTATGATAATAATGTTATCACTGACAATATGGCATGAGGGATGTCGATGATAATTTATTAGGTCCATTTTCAGCGAATGCCCAGGGAGAAAAGCTCCATGGTTAAAATAAACAGACAGTAGTTACATTGGATTACATAGCGATTAACAATTTAACATAGCAATTAATTACAAACATATTTACAGATGAAGAACATAGTACATCAGTAGACAACTAGAATCTTTATCTCTGAAGTACATAACAGACATTAACAAATGTTACAATAAGAAGTTCCTGCTGTATAAAAAGTACTAGGCTTATGAGCATCTGAGCTTGCTATAATCAAGGTAGTTAGTGGGGTGGAAAGAAAGATAGTGGTTGGATGGGGTGGGTGATATTACAGTGGGAGTTGCAAGGGCATAGCCAGCATATTTTTAGGTGCGCTTTTAGTAAAGTTTTGAAGTGGGTGCATGATGGTATGGCGGTAATTGTGGTTGGGAGGGAGTTCCATAATTTGGCTATGGTGCAAGAGAATAGTGTTTCACCAGCAGAGTTATTGGCTTTAGTGATCTGCAAGTGATTTTTGTTGCTAGATCTTAGTGGTCTGGTGGTGCAATAGGGTTGGAGTAGATTCTGGAGGGATGGGACATTTAGTGGATGGTTTACTAGTTTGTGGGCGAGTGATAGTTTATACCATTGAAGGAGGTGAGGGAGTTCAAGCTAGCCCAGTTCAGCAAGTGAGAGACAGTGGTGACTATGGTAGCATGCCCCTATGGCGAATTTGGCGATTTTGTTGTAGCAGGTCTCTAGCTTGTTTAGATCGCATTGCCTTAGGTTGGTATATATTGGAGAGGCATAAAGTAGGGTGGAGATAAGGTGGGAATTTGCTATTGAAATCTTTGCTGCTTTGGTGAGAAGTTGCTTATTTCTGTATAACGCTCCTAGTTTTTTGTGGACTTTTTTATCGTCATGGATATGTGAATGTCAAATTTTAGTTTATTGTCTATTTCACCTCCTAGCAATTTGGTGTGTTCAGTTGGGTATATAGTGGTGTTGTCTTTTGCTATGATGTTAAAGTGAGAGTTGTTTTCAGTATGTTTGGTGGGTTGGAAGATGAGTAGTTTAGTTTTGTTTGGGTTGAGTATTAATTGGGCATCGGATAACCAAGTTTCAACAGAGGAAAAGGCTTCCTGTGTGACTTTTTGCAGTTTGGGTAGGGATTGGGCTGAGCAGATGATGGTTGAGTCATCTGCGTATTGTATGAGTGTGCCATGTTTGGTGGCAGAGGCTAGATTATTGGTGAAAACAGAGAAGAGTAGGGGTCCAAGGATGGATCCTTGGGGAATCCCTATGGAGACAGGTAGTTGGGGAGATATGTCATTCTGCCATACAACGGATTGTTGGCGGTCAGACAGGTAACTCTGAAACCAGTTGGTGACTGATTGAAAGAAGGATAGGTTATTGAGGACAGAAATGAGTTGTTTGTGTGGGACCATGTCAAATGCTTTAGATAGGTATAGGAAAGTAGCAGAGGAGAGATAGCCATTGTTTTTATGCTGAAGGATAGTGTTAGTAAACGAGAGTAAGGCAGTGGTGGTGCTATGGTTTGGTCGGAAACCATGCTGAGTACTGGAAAGGAGGTTGTTAGTAAGGAGGAAGTCTGAGACCTGAGAATGTATGCATCTCTCTAGTATTTTGGAGAGTGGAGAGAGAATAGCTATGGGGCGGTAATTGGTTTGTTCTGTGGAGGGGCCGCCTTTGTGGAGGGGAATTATATGTGATACTTTCCACTGTGTGGGAACATGACTTTCTGACAGAGATCGGTTAATTAAGATGGATACTGGGTAGGCCAGAGCATCAGCTGCGATTTGTAGGTATTCACTTGGGAGGTTGTCAGCTGCTAATTTGGTGGGCTTAAGTTTAGTTAAGAGTTTTTTTATGTTGGAGGTAGGTACAGGAGAAAAAGAGAAGGCAGTGGGGAGATTACTAGTTGAAGGTGTGGGTTGGAGGGGCGGGGGGGTTGTGTTGTTTAGCTAGTGATAGTATGGTTTGTGTAAAGTGTGTGTTGAATGAGGTAGCAATATTTTTGGAGGAGTGAGGGATGTTAGGAGGAGGGGTACTGACTTTACCTGGGTGGAGGATGGAGTTTATGGAGGACCAGAATTGTTTGGGGCTGTGTTGGGAGGAGTCTAGGGCAGACTGGTAGTACTGGAATTTGTCCTGTTTTATTAGCCTTTTAACTCTATTGCGTAGTTCTAGGAATTTCTGTCTAGTTGAGGGGGTTTTGGTTTTGCGCCAGTGCTCCCAGGCTTTATCCCGGTTTTTCATTTCTGACTTAGTGGTTTTCTGTAGCCATGGGGAGGGTTGTGCTTTCATTCTGGAAAGTCTTACGGGGGCATGGTAATTAAGTATGCTCAGGAAGGTAGTATTAAAAAATTCAACTGTGTCATCAAGACTGAGATACTTTAGGGGATGCCAGTTACATTCTTTGAGGGATGAGATGAATGTGAGTGGGTTAAAGTTTAGTTTTTTACGTATTTGATGGTAGATGACAGCTTTAGCTTGGTACAGGTATTTTTTGAGTAGGAATGTTGGGGAGTGATCACTGAAGCTATCTGATAAGCAGCCTGTTATATATGACTGGGGGCTCTTACTGACTAGTATCCAATCCAGGGTAGTGTGCTTGCTGGAGTTTTTATTTATCCTGGTTGGCGACTGGACTAGTTGAGTGAAGACATGGAGGTTTATATGATGGGTTGGACTGTTGCCAGAACAGGATTGCCAGTCAATATTGAAATCACCTAAAATGATAGTTTCTTGGGGGAGATGATGGGTAGACCAGCTGAGGAGGTTTTCTAGTGGAGGGATGTTTTGGCCAGATGGGAAGTAGCATCCAATTATGTTGATGGTTTTGTTTTGGTTTATTTTGAGGTTGGTATATATTATTTTTTCATTGCCTATTTGTGGAGCTGATGATTTTAATA